>NC_081414.1:498666026-498971253 GCF_030272615.1 Cryptomeria japonica
TTTTCTTTGAAATAACATGTGCACACATGTCACTTCAAAGAGGGCCAAAATGTAGACGAATAAAAATGACCATATTCCTAAATGAATATTTTATGTTCATATTCTCTATTTAATTAAATCCAATTTAATTAAATTACCCACATTCCTCTATTTAATTAAGTAAATTACTCAATTTATTTAAATTATCACTATACCCATTTAATGAATAAATCATTTTATTCAATTAAATCCCCCCTATCCACTTTTAATTAAATTCAAATCTAATTAAATAGTTATCCTAAATTGAATAAATCTAATTTATTTAATTTCCCCAAATTGCAACCAAATTGAATTAAATTAACTTTATTTCAATTAAATCCTATTATCCCTCCATCCACTTGCATTCTCCTACATCTCCCACTTGCTTCCTAAAACCCCTTCCTAATTTCTTCTAGACCCTTCTAATCACTTCTAAATTAGCCTAACCCATCTTCTAAACTTTGTCACATCCCTAAGCAAGAGGAGGTCACTTCTCAAAACCTTAAAGTCTTTGATAACCATTAAAGGCTTCAAATCTTCAACCACTTAATATCCCCAAAGTCTCCCAAACCATTAATGGTTAATTCAACCCTCTTACATGGTTAGAGACTTTTTGCCTAACTTAACCTTCATCCAACCCAAGGGTCTCATCAAGCCTTTAATGCTTTGACCATGATTATCTCTTAATCATTTGCACAAGAGTTTATCCCTGGATTAACTCTTAATCCAATGGGTAAGCCTAACTTAAGCTTAACCCTTATCTCTAGATAACCATAAGGTCTTCTCAGGCATTTAATGCCTCCAACCCCTTTTCTCAACCCAACCCTATGTTGACACTTGTCACCATTTCATTGGTGCAAATTGCAAACATGGATCCCCAACTTTCAAACTTAGCCCTTGATTAACTCTTTCAATCCTGACCATCCATTGGCCTGTTTTTGCTATAAATAGAACTCTCATTCCTCCATTTTGAGATATCCTCCAAATTTGCAGTATCATACTTATGCTCAAATACATTCAAGTTTTTATATATCATTTTTATGCTCACCATTTTAGCCTCTTTTAAATCAGGAATTACTCTAAATATGCATGTTTAGAATATTTTCTTTATCATTTAGCTCAATCATAGACTAAATATATCATGTTAGGATAGTACTCATACTAACCTTGTCATCTTATAATCTAGTTTATTGCATTTCTAAGATCATGCATAGCTTAGGATGCATTTCATTCTAAAATCTATCAAAGCATCCCTCGTTCTTGCATTTGTCATCCCTAAACCATTTTGCTTAGTGATCTGAGAGTAAAAATATTAGTTTGAGAGACATTGTAAGATAGAGAACCATGGGACCCACCTTGGGAAGCTGAGTTATACTTTATGACTCCATAGCTTGCACCAAGAAGTCATGTGTGTGTGTGTGGACAAGTCTTTTGGAATATTTTTCACATATTGAGTTCTATCGACCCGCTTTTCCCGCATACATTTATGGCGCCCCCCGTGGGGCTAGACCCCATATATCAAATCAGTTTTTGAATTTAACTACTTTTGCAGGTCCGTGGAAAACAGGAATCAGCGCGTGGGAAACATTTCCTGGCGCATCCGGTTAACAGTCTAGCGCATCCTACTTACTATTTAGCGCGTGGGGTCTATACTCTAGCACGTGAAGTCCTTTCTTTAGCGCATGACTTCCACTAATCCTTTCCTGTAGGTATCAACGTGGGAGAAAAATAGAGTAGCGCATCAGAAAAATAGTTTGGCATGTCGGGTCTGTTAGATAGTGCATCCAGCTCACTGTTGAGCGCGTGCAGTCTATTCTATGGCGCGTAAAGTCTTTTCCTTAGTGCATCATATTTCTAACAGTTTTCTATAGGTATCAACGCAAGAGAAAAATAGAATAGCGCATCGGGAAAATAGCTTAGCACATTGGGGGCACATAATAGCGCGTAGGTGCTTTTTCTTAGCACATAGACATCATTTCTTAGCGCATAGAGTTGGCAGAGCCAAAAATTTATGATAGAGTCAAAAATTAGGCTTGTGGGAGGCATAATATATATGGAATATAACATTTAAGTATAAGTGGCATTTCCTCTTCTCTTTTCTCTTTCTTATACTTTAAGTTATATTCCATATATATTGTCAGGATGTTGCAGGGCAAGGAGCAAGTTTAGAGGCTTTAAGTTTCTTTTTTTACTTTCTTTCAACAAAAGTTGGTTAAAAAGAACTCACTCTCCTTTTTGCAAAAGTTAAAATAAACCTCATCATTTCATTTGGATGCATAAAATGAACTTCATGCCTTCCTTTTTGGTGTTTTAAAATAAAACTTCATCTTTTCTTTATTGCAAGGTAAAAAGAACAACAAATTTCATATTTGCTTTCTCGCAAGATTAGAGGAAAAACACTTCATTTTGGAAGCTGTAAAAAGAACCAACAATCTTTACTTTGGCAAAAAATTTAAAAAGAACCTCACCATCCTTTGGTGTTTAAAAGGATTCACTTCATTTTGCAAAGTAAAAGAACCTCATCTTCATTTTGTGCAAAGCAAAGAGGGAAAACTTTCCCCTATCGACTTTAATTTTGTTGACCAAAATCACGATTTACTTTGTTGACCAGGCTTATTTTTCAAAAGTTTTGAAAATACACACTTTGCTATGAAGGGTTAAAAGGAACACCATACTTGTTGGAGCAACATCTCCAAATAGAAGTTAGCAAATCATTGTCTTGAAGGCTAAAAAGAACCTTGTTTGCCTTGTCTCGAAAGTGGAAGGTATATGCTCTCCCCATAACTGGGTGACCAAAAAGCCAAACCACTCTTAAGATTTTTGTACTTCAAGCAATAAATCCTTTAGCAGGCTTGCCTTCCCAAGGGGTTGAAAAACTCTTAAAGTCATTCTTTGGCTAGTGTGAAGGGAACGACCTAAGTGGGAAACGGTTTTGATGTCAAGTATTCCAACCCACTATAATCAAAAGTGAAAAGTGATGAAAGTCCTTTTCAACGGTTGCGCGCAGCGATTAGCCTTCCCCCAGTATCCTCGAGATATGTAAAGCCTTTGTTCTAAAGGTTGGGAAGCCTCCTGAGGGAGTTTATCACTGACGACCGAACAGGAAGCCTGATTACGAACCATAGAATTAGAAACTTTGAACCGAGTCAGTTGCCAAACATTGGCAATATCATAGTGCAAGGGTGGGGAAGAATCCGCCCCCAAGATCACTCACCATATATCTCCCAAGATAACTACTCAATTGTGAAGCAATTCACTTTGAGTTAATTTCTGGCAAAAGGCAAAAAAATGGGTGCCCTCTAGGGGGTGACAAAGTTGTTTGAGCTGACGGAGTATCGAGACTAGTGGGCTATGATATTGTCAATGACCTTTGAATAAAGAGTCTATCTGATGTGTCTTTTGTTGTAAATCAAACCAGTGATAACATCGGGGATTTGAACACATCCTCAAAAGAATATACACTCAATGTTTAGCATTAGGATGATCATTGTCTTCATATGTGCTATGTATTCTTGTCACAAATGTTAAAATATCTTGCAAAGTATCCAACAATCAAACTCAAAAGTTAGTTCAAACAAGGAAGAATCATAAAGTGGAGAAGATTTCCAAATCCAACAAAGCATCTTTTGAGATGGTTATCAACATTTCAACTATCTTTAGGAAAGACTTTCATCCAACAAGATTAGGGGAATATCAAACCAAGTGATCAAGAATTTATCTATTCGACATAGTAAGCTTGAGTATCCAAAAAGAAATCATCCATCAAAATCACAAGTGTTAAAAAATTCCAAAAATCACAGAAAAACAACCAAGTCAAAATATATTAGAGCAGTTTAGCGCGTGAGAGCAACTTCTTAGCGCATGGGGACCATCTTTTAGCGCATTAGACCTTCACCTTAGTGCATTAAGTCTTATCATTAGCGCTTCATAGAAATCCAATTCTAGCAGTTTCAAGTAGCGCATCTTGGAAAGAGTTTAGCACATTGAAGCATCAGCTTAGCGTGTGGAAGCCAAGCTTTAGCGCGTAGGGTTTAACAGTTAGTGCATTGGTGGCCCATATTGGCACATGACCTTTTTGAACCAAGGCAACAAAAAAATAAACCAGTTAGCGCATATCAAGGGGCAGTGTAGCGCGTGGAGTCTTTTCTCTAGCGCGTTGAGAATTTTTTTTAGCGCATCTAGTCTTTGGCTTAGCGCATGGTCAAAACTTAGAAAACCAGAGAGCAAAACAAGCCTTTCTAGAAAAAGTTTTCAAACTTCTTGAGTATCCTTTCAGGTCCAATATCAAACACGATCACAAGAAATCAAATCAAAACACCAGAGAAATCATTTCCAAATCAAACAAGTCAGTCTTAGAACAAAAGTTGTCAAATCCAAAACTAGCTAAAGATAAGACTTTATCCTATCAAAATCAGGTATTATCATCACCTTGATCAAAAGGTCCATCATCTAAAGGATTCTATCAAACAACATACCTAGTTTAAACCTTAAGTTGTCAAATCAAGTTTCCATATCGGGAGACTTTATCCATATCATTTGAGACACTTTGTCGTGAGGAGGCATATAAACCTTCATTTGATAAAAGTAGACTTAAGTTTCTAAATGAAGTATCTCAATCCAAACATCAAAGGAAACCATTGATCATTCGTGTATGACCACTCCTCATATTTTGAGATGAGCAAGTCTTCATCAAAAACTAAGTTAAAGAAGAGACAACCTAGTCCTAGGACCCTTATCAACAGGAGTAAATTTCTCTACATCAAACTATCAAAAACATCAACTTTTATCATTCGTATGACCATTCATCATCAAACCGAGAAAAAGGAAACTCAGTCAAAGGAAATGAGTCCTAGCCTAAATCAAGATCACAATATCATGACTTCCCAATCTAATCCCATTTTTGATCAAGATCCCACTTATCAAGAATCTTATGATGATCCCCTAATCTTTTGGTATTCCATCCACGATGACCCCCTTTCATCTCAAGAGCGGAGTCCCATTCAACATCAACCTCCTAAGAAAAAGCATGATATCCCTTCCATATCGTCCACTAATCTAATTCAAAATCAAGAGGAAAGCACAAACTCAAATGATCCTACTCCAAGTCAAGATCAAGATCAAGGAATCTCTTCAGCCTCCAAATCTATCTTAGGTCCTTTCATTCCAAAGACAATCTCTTCATCCTCCAAATCTATCTTAGGTCCTTTCATTCCAAAGTCAAACTCTTCTTCTTCTAAATCTATCTTAGGGACTTTCATTCCACAATCAAACTCTTCATCACTTCCATCTATCTTGGGTCCTTACCTCCCTCCATCACTAATCCATCACCTTGAATGATCCATAAGCAAGATCAACAAAGGCACACATCTTTGAACTTCTTTCAACCCTCTATCTAAACATCTTCCCAAATATATTCTTCTATCATTTCCTCTATCTATTTAGGGTCCTTCTGTCCCAAAATTCAATTTTCCTCCATCTCTTCATCACTTCTCAAGTACCAACACTCATCTTGAAAACATTTCTATCTATCCTTGCACAAATCTTCAAACATTCTATCTATTATCCAACACCTCTTTCCATCCCTTTCATTCGATCCTTCGCATAAATCCTTCATCTGTGAAATAGGTGCTTATGTCATTTTGTCACATACTTGCCCATGCTCGAATCTCATGTTCAGTCCTTTTCCTAGATATCTATTCATGAAATGCTTCAAAATCCGAGGTTGTTCCTCTTTAACATTTTCTTTTGGTTGGGATACACACTCAATCCAGAAAAGAACCACTTATCGTATCTTGGTACTAACATCTTTTGATTACTATATCTCATACACTTAATCGATTTCTCTAAATCATTGTGATCTCTTAAATTGAAGACATGGCTAGTGAAAAATCTAAAATCTTGCTTCAGCACCACTGTAATTATCAGACCCATGTAAGTTTCATCACTTACAAGCCAATGCAAGAAAAAAAGAAAAAAACTCAAAAGCATGAGCAAGAAAATGAATATCAAGAAAAGCAAAATGCAATGAAATGCAATATCAAAATGCTTGGCTATAGGAACATGCAAGTAACTCCATCGGGGCTATGGATGCCTGGCTGGTAATGGAGAAATATTTGTGAAATTACAATGATAACCTCGTCAGGGCTATGGACGCTCACTGGCAACGAGGCTCTATCCAGGATGCTTTTGAAGTCAGGGTAACTCATGTAGCTAGCCATGCTAGATTCTGAAGATTACAATGATCATATGAGCCAGAATGAACCCACTTGCACACACATGGGTAATCAAAGACTAAGTACCTTGATCCAGTTTGGGATTCTTCTTCCCTTTTGAGTCTACTTCCTAGTTGCTAGAAATGTTTAGTTGAAATTTCCAGAGGTTCTAAGTGTGGGATGGGTCTCTATCTTTGAAAAGTTCGAGAACACTTATTCAGATGGTGCTAAATGTTGTGACAATCTTACATTTCACCTTTTTGCAAATGGAAACCTCTATGCTATGGGGCAAAGTTCATCCACTCTATTCTTCCTACCATATCTCCCATGTCCTCTAATCCATATCCCTTATCCTATCTATTCATATCTTCTATCATCCAATTCTTTCTACAATCTTGCTTCACTCTAATCCATATCCCTTATCCTATCTATTCATTTCTTCTATCATCCAATTATTTCTACAATCTTGCTTCACTCTAATTCATATCTATCTATCCTATCTATTCATTGCTTCCATCATCCAGTGCTATCTATATCCTATCTCTATCCATATCCCCATTTTCATCCTTGATCTTGATCAAAACTATGGACAACAAATCTATTTCCACCTCAATGGTTCAGTCATCCATTCATCCATTCCTTGTCTTGATATACATTGGGGCAACCAAATACATCTTTCTTCTAATCCAAAAACTCAAAAAAATCAAATTAATCCAAAAACTCAAAAAAATCAAAATATCCAAAAACTAAAAAAAATCAAAATATCCAAAAACTAAAAATCGACAAAATCAAAAAAAAAAAATCAAAGCATGAACACATGGACCATCCATCAAATCAGATCAACAATAGGAAAACTCTCAAAGTCTGCAATCAAACTTATCACATGTCTTGTTAATCAATTCATTACTCGAAATCAACATCAACATCAAACATGTCTTATACAGGGATAGGTACACTCGAAACCAGACAGATCGGTCTTATACGGGGTACTCACTCTTTGAAACCAGACATTCCTATCAATCATTAAGTCTTGATAATCAATCCATCTATCAACATCAACATCAACATGTCTTATACAAGGATAGGTACACTCGAAACCAGACAGATCGGTCTTATACGGGGTACTCACTCTTTGAAACCAAACATTCTTATCAATCATCGACCAAATCATAACTATGACATCAATCAGTATGACTGCTAGATTTTATTATAGTTAGCCTTATCTTTATCAATTGATGGAAATACATGTTTCACAAATCATATTGTACATATCATACCCACCCATATGAGGCATCACCAGAAATTCACAAATGCTTATCAATCTTGGACATACTTAGTGTAGTCACTGTCCTTGGTTTATCTGAAACAATTATCCAAATAATATCCCACCATGGCTAGGTGATCAGTGTACATATCCATATCAAATTAGTATCAACAACAAGGGGCAAAATCCTAACCTCGCTAGGGGCATTTCGCCTTCAAGATTTTCAACATCAGACCAAAAACGTAGCAAGACAACAAGGATCAAAACAACTAACAAATGCCAAACAACAATGCGAGAAGGCTAAACATCACAGACTTGAACTGATTTCAACTAAACAAAGATCTATTTGCAAGATGTTTTAATTGCCAAGAATACATTTCAAATAGCATGCATGCTTACTTATGGTTGTTAATTTTTTCTTATCATATCTCCTAAGTGACTCAAGGATGTCTTACGACTAGAGAAGCAAGGAAGGAATGTGATGTTTTATTTGTCTTCTATCTATGAGTGAAGTCGTTTACCATGCAAATTTGTCCTATGAAGAAATCAGGTGGCATATCGCTGAGGACATTTCAAATTTGTATGGGACAAAGGTTAACTCTTGTATGTTTACGCAATACGCACTTAGGTCGTCCTGGTTCAATTATTCCTTGATGCTTGTGCTATCTTGCAAAATCAAAACATCATGTAAATTTTTCTCAAGTCATTATGGTTCAATTATACCATTATGCTTGTATAAATTTTCAACATATCTTAAACAAATCAATGCTCAATGATGATACCTACAAAGAAAGCAAACAAATATGGCTATATCGGATGGCAAATGCAGAATGAGGATGCTACCAAAAACATAGTTGCATATCATTTTACACATAGTTGCATATCATTTTACACATAATTGCATATCATTTTACAAATAGTTGCATATCATTTTCCATTTTACATCTCATCATCATACATCTCATTTTCAAGATACATCTCACATAATATCAAATCATACATCTCATTTTCCAGATACATCTCACAGCATGTCAAATCATACATCTCATTTTCAAGATACATTTCACAAACATACATCTTGCATCATACATTATATCATATTTTTAAGCATTGCATCATCATCACATAAATGAAAAGAGAACATAAGCATATCCATCCATATCACACACCACATGATCAAAGAAAATGGTGTCGTATATATATATATCAAAAATGATCAAAATGTACAAAATGTATCATCACTGTGTCCCGTACAAAGAATACAATAATCAAAAATACAGCAGAGACCACGTCTCTCAAGTATGACTATCCCCTGACAAAGATGGTCTAGCTCCAGATGTCCCCGCCCCTGGATCTCCAGGAGGGTCTTGTCTCGGTGGCCCTGTGACACCTCGGCTCTCAGATCGCGACCCAGTATCTCAAGATCGACTAGATCTCGATTGTGTAAAGCTCTGTACTCGACGATCCCTGGGTACCGCAGCCTCATAATGCCGCCGATAGTACTCCGCCTCCTGAGCTCTCAATGCTATCTCTCTCAGGGTGTCTCTCATTGGGCCACCCGCCACTGCTTTCTACACACTAGCTGCAAGCTCCTCCGCTCGCCCCTCTGTATCCCGCTCAGTGGTCAACTACGCAATCTGTCGCTGATGTGTCAAAACTTGTGCCTGCAGCTACTGTACAGTCACCTGCAGGGTCTGAATTTGAGCATCCTCCACATGTGTAGGGACCCGAACCCGTAGCGGTACCTGTGCAGGGGCAACCCCTCCAACTCTGTCCGTCCTCGGTGCTGGAGGTTGGAGCACATCCGTCCTCCTCCTCTGCACTGGTCGCCTCACCTCATCTGTACCCCCCACTGTAGCTAGCACCTCCCCCACTCTCCCCTCTCCACCAGCTCCAATAGCTAACCCACCTCTCCCCCTATCTATCGCCCCCTGTCTCACTGCTCTCTCCACACCTCTATCTCCTCTCCTCCCTCTATCTCCCCATCTCCCTCTAACTCCTCTCCCTTGTCCTCCTCCTCCATCATCTCCATCATCATCATCATCTCCCTCTCCCTCCTCATCATCATCATCAAAAGCTAGCTACATCTCCTCCGGATCAGATATCCTGGCCACCGCCCACGCAGCAAACAATCTAGCGAACTCATCAGTCATGCCCGCATCCAGAATCTCTGCGGCATAATCCCATATCTGCCCTGCCAACTCGACAAACTCCTCCACTACCACTGCACTATCAATGGTTGGGCCCCAATCAGCTACATCCTACCTCCGTCGTGCATATAGGCAAGCTCCCTGAGGTATACCCTGTTGACGCCCAAACTGTCTCAAAACTCGGGTCACCACAAACCTCTCTATAACAAATGGGGTCCTCCCAATCAGATATCTCATCATAAATACAAAGGGCATCTCCAGCCTGTCCTCCGCCCACACCTCACATCCTGTATACAGTCGCCATGTGACCATATCAATATCATCTAGCACTCTCCTCCAATGCTCTAGTTTGCCCAGCTTTCGCTGGACAACTAGACCTCTGTATCCATAAGCATATGCCGCTCCAATGGGCCTGTCTCTGTCTGCTAATGGCCTCACAGCTGGAATGTGCTCCCAGCACCATACCTATAATAATGTCACACCAGCTGACAAACTGTCGTAACCCAAGTATACCACCTCATGTAAGCCCCTGTAGAGATGGGCTAGCATAGCTGATCCCCATGAAAACCTCTGGCCCTGTGTCACCATCTCCTCTAATACCAGCCCCCATCCCACAGAGAATCCCTTTGACCTGCGATCAGGACAAAGGAATCCACCAATAAACCCTGCTAGTACGGATGGAAGGGGTGCTTAATCCAGGTCTAAGAACTCCTGCCACAAGATCTCATAACCACAGACTATCTCATCATGAAAGATGTAGCATAGTGCCTCTGTACCACCCTCCTCTGACTACTCATATGGTAGTAGTGCACCTACTATGGGAATGCACAGGATCCTGTAACAGTCCTCTAGTGTGACTGTCATCTCCCCAGTAGCAAAATGAAAGGTGTTCGTGTCACTGTGCCACCTCTCTGCAAGTGCTGTCAATAGCCCCCGGTTCACAGTGAACCGAGGCATATCCAAAAGGGATGTCAAACCGCATCTATCAATGAAATCGAGGTCGGCCTGGGTCAACCACGGTATCAATGTCCACGGTCTCGGAAATCTCTCCCACGACTGCACCACACCCAATTGCTCCTGTCAACAAGCAAAACAAATCCAATATCAGTTTCCACATCAAAACAAAGATATCAAAATCAAACTCACATCAACAACATGAAACAATTTTCTCATCTACATCAAGTTCAAAATCCTATCATTTCATATCAACTTGTAACACAACTCAAGTTCTCAAAAACCATATCAAAACTTGTAACACAACTCAAGTCTCCAAATCACATAAACTTGTAAAACAACTCAAGTTTCCCACCCATATCAGCTTGTAAAACAACTCAAGTTTCCAACCCATATGAGCTTGTAACACAAATCAAGCTTCACACATTGAACTTGAAACATAGTGCAAAAACACATCATATTTTGATCAACACAACACATTGATATCTATACATAACTTGAAATATCGCAACTCAAAACAAGTTATATCGACACTCATATTGGACAAATCCATAAAAAAAAAATCATGACAACACGACACAACAAATTCACAAATCACCTCATCTTGCCAAATTTTTCCAGATGCGCTAAAACAGATTCTCGATGCGCTAAAATTCACCTACGCGCTAAGCTATTTTTCCTACGCGCTAATCTATTTACCCTATGCGCTAGACTGACTCTACACGCTAAATCTTTCCCCCCATGCCCCACCTAACCTACACTACACGTTAAACCCTACCCACGCGCTAATCTATATCTTGTTGGCGCTACCTGTTTGACCCTATGCACTAGGTCTACCCATGTGAACCCCTGCGGTCCCTATGCGCTAGGTCTACCCTACGCGCTACCCTGCTGACCTGACGCGCTACCCGACTATTGCCATGCACTATTTTAAGTCTATGCGCTAACCTAGACTTTCTATGTGCTACCCTATTTTATTTCGGACGCGACCCTAAAAATTGACTTGATGCGCTACCTAAAACTTAGTATGCACTAATCTATGACTTTGACGCACTAAAACGCTAAAACCAAATTTTAAAAATCAAAAAATGACCAAAAATGACCAAATCAAAAATCAAAAGAGGGTCAAAAGTGTTGACTTACTGGTGGTCCATACGCTGCAGGTCTCCGGTACCTCTGAACGCACTCGAAACGATGTCTGGAATACGGAATAGGCATTTTGACTTCAGACCAAATTCTCTTTCTCCAAAGTCAACAATGAACAAATGAATCAAATCAAAGTTTGTTTCCCCTTTTATAGGAGGAAAATGAAATTAGGGTTAGCCAAACGGACATGTAATATGGTCGCGGTCTCCCCTATACCCTACACATTGTACATTATTGGGAGATGAATCAATTTACACACATTTCACATAGACAAAATCATACACACCACACACAACTCATCAAATTAAATCAAAATTTTCAAAATATTGATTCATCTCCCGAGGGGACATCACCATCAAATATCAAATTTGGGGCATCATGCATCAAATCAAACCTGGGGCACGACTTGCAAATCAAAAGAGCGACACAAAAATTGCATTTGATCATAAATCACGATAACACATCATTTTCTTTGAAATAACATGTGCACACACGTCACTTCAAAGAGGGCCAAAATGTAGACGAATAAAAATGACCATATTCCTAAATGAATATTTTATGTTCATATTCTCTATTTAATTAAATCCAATTTAATTAAATTACCCACATTCCTCTATTTAATTAAGTAAATTACTCAATTTATTTAAATTAAATTCACTATACCCATTTAATGAATAAATCATTTTATTCAATTAAATCCCCCCTATCCACTTTTAATTAAATTCAAATCTAATTAAATAGTTATCCTAAATTGAATAAATCTAATTTATTTAATTTCCCCAAATTGCAACCAAATTGAATTAAATTAACTTTATTTCAATTAAATCCTATTATCCCTCCATCCACTTGCATTCTCCTACATCTCCCACTTGCTTCCTAAAACCCCTTCCTAATTTCTTCTAGACCCTTCTAATCACTTCTAAATTAGCCTAACCCATCTTCTAAACTTTGTCACATCCCTAAGCAAGAGGAGGTCACTTCTCAAAACCTTAAAGTCTTTGATAACCATTAAAGGCTTCAAATCTTCAACCACTTAATATCCCCAAAGTCTCCCAAACCATTAATGGTTAATTCAACCCTCTTACATGGTTAGAGACTTTTTGCCTAACTTAACCTTCATCCAACCCAAGGGTCTCATCAAGCCTTTAATGCTTTGACCATGATTATCTCTTAATCATTTGCACAAGAGTTTATCCTTGGATTAACTCTTAATCCAATGGGTAAGCCTAACTTAAGCTTAACCCTTATCTCTAGATAACCATAAGGTCTTCTCAGGCATTTAATGCCTCCAACCCCTTTTCTCAACCCAACCCTATGTTGACACTTGTCACCATTTCATTGGTGCAAATTGCAAACATGGATCCCCAACTTTCAAACTTAGCCCTTGATTAACTCTTTCAATCCTGGCCATCCATTGGCCTGTTTTTGCTATAAATAGAACTCTCATTCCTCCATTTTGAGATATCCTCCAAATTTGCAGTATCATACTTATGCTCAAATACATTCAAGCTTTTATATATCATTTTTATGCTCACCATTTTAGCCTCTTTTAAATCAGGAATTACTCTAAATATGCATGTTTAGAATATTTTCTTTATCATTTAGCTCAATCATAAACTAAATATATCATGTTAGGATAGTACTCATACTAACCTTGTCATCTTATAATCTAGTTTATTGCATTTTTAAGATCATGCATAGCTTAGGATGCATTTCATTCTAAAATCTATCAAAGCATCCCTCGTTCTTGCATTTGCCATCCCTAAACCATTTTGCTCATTGATCTGAGAGTAAAAATATTGGTTTGAGGGACATTGTAAGATAGAGAACCATGGGACCCACCTTGGGAAGCTGAGTTATACTTTATGACTCCATAGCTTGCACCAAGAAGTCCTGTGTGTGTGTGTGGACAAGTCTTTTGGAATATTTTTCACATATTGAGTTCTATCGACCCGCTTTTCCCGCATACAATTTTGTAGAATGCTTTGAAACTCAGCAAAATAACCATATAAAATTGAGAATAAAGTGCTAGCCGTTGTGTATGCTTTATTAAATTTGTACTCATTTTCATTTTGACTTATTAAGTGGAAAATTAAATTTTGAGTTTTTATAATTAATTTATTTTTTATTGTTTTTTAAATATTATTGAACAATAATAGATACAATATATTAATAATTAATTATATATTTATAACAAATTATATGTTTCAAGATATTGAATTTTACATTTTTATTTATTTAAATATTTAAAATATATATGAGTGATTATGATATATTTATATTTGTGTTGATGATTATATCCTTACTCATGTTATTTATACTTATTGTTGTGCATTTTTATCAAATGTACATCTCAATTTGGAGATTCAAGATGATGAAGAATGCAAACTGACATAAGTTCGATGCATAAAGATGAGATGCCCAAATAAGAGAGAGGGGCTTGTTTAAATAGATTTTCTCTGGGCAAGTTCCTGTTGTGGGATGAATATGGGATAATGCAAGATGAGTGGTAAATGGGAAATGGTAAGTGGTAGGAGGGGATATTTAAGGGTTTTATTAAATAAATAGAGAAATGTATATAAGGTGAATGCATGAAGGCATATAAATGAATATGATAAATGTTTTATTTAATAGATTTAATGGATAAATGGTAAAGATATTAATAATAATATAATAAAAGATGGGAATTATGAATAATGAATTATGGAGAAATAATAATGTAATCATCAATCAATGATCTATCGAGAGATCAATCTCCATCATTATGTTCGATCAATCTCTCGAGGGGGCATAACTAATCAATCATCACCCTTACCAAGACACCTCTGGGGCATATATCAATTGATCATTTTCTTTGAAACAACGCGACAGGTTGCATTGTCTCAAAGAGGGGCAAAATGTAGACACATAAAAATTTCCATTAATTTGTCCTCATTTAATTTCAAATTTCTTCGAACATCGAGCGAGTCCTTATTATTACATTATTATTTCTCCATAATTCATTATTCATAATTCCCATCTTTTATTATATTATTATTAATATCTTTACCATTTATCCATTAAATCTATTAAATAAAACATTTATCATATTCATTTATATGCCTTCATGCATTCACCTTATATACATTTCTCTATTTATTTAATAAAACCCTTAAATATCCCCTCCTACCACTTACCATTTCCCATTTACCACTCATCTTCCCTATACCACTCATCTTGCATTATCCCATATTCATCCCACAACATGAACTCACCCAGAGAAAATCTATTTAAACAAGCCCCTCTCTCTTATTTGGGCATCTCATCTTTATGCATCGAACTTATGTCAGTTTGCATTCTTCATCATCTTGAATCTCCAAAAAATCATAGCTTCTTGTGTGTGCTTCTGAGAGCAATATTATCTACATAAGATCTTGATTTAAGGAGTGCAATGGAGTAGAGTTTGATAACATGCATGTGTGTTTCTAGTTTAGATTTCAATTTGCATGTGTGTGTTTTGTAGGAAAAACTTCATTGTTGGATGTTGGAAGATTGAATCTCGTATTCAATCCATTTCCTCCATCTACAATTATCACTTATTTTTAGTTTGTTTTGTGTAGATTCATATAGTCTATTTAGAATTTTATTTTTTTAGCACAAAGTTTTGCTGCAACACGAGAATACACAATTTTTAGTCCTTACAATTTCTTTAACCATATTTCAATGTACTTATAAAAACCCATTTACGTTGACTTTCAACATCTTGGCAATGACATTTGTTTTATCACTATCTAATTGTCATATTTCAATTAATTCACAGACCAAATTTCTTCGACAACATTCAAACTACATGATGGCAAAATTAACTTCAAATGTCATTGCAAACATTATTGTTGGCATGTCTTTTGTTGACCCTTCTTTGCAAGTAATATCTATACACTCAATTCAACAACCTCAAACTGCAAATGTCAAATATCGACTAAAGCTCTCAGATGGTGTGCACACACATCCTACATTGCTTCCTAGTGATTTGAACACCCTAGTTTTGGAAGAAGCTTTAGTGAAAGGTTTTATTCTCACTCTAAGAGAATATTCTTGCAAGATGTTCAACAAGTACACGTATGTCCATATCTCCCCAATAATCTTTTTTTTGCTCTTGTTTTTCCATATACAACTTCTTGCTAAATTATAGATCTAATTTTATTGTAGGGCTATCTTAATTGATAGCTTGCAAATAGTTTCAAACAATGCAACAATAATTGGAACCCCAACACCTCTCCTCCAAGATACTACATACCTTCCACCCATCAAGTCTGAACACCCATTGCAATCTTCTTCTACAAAATGCTTGATGCCAAACATGAACCCTGTCCAAATAATTTCCATTAAAATATTGACCCCATATCACAAACAATGGTCCATTGAGGTTCGAGCATTGTCTAAAATCCCAATTCATGAATATAAAAATGGTGGATGTGAAGGGAAAGTTTTTGGGTTTGATTTTGTAGACAAGTTAGGTTGTCAGATACATGTGACTTGTTTTAATGAACTTTTTGATATTTTCTACCATGTTATTCAGACTGATATTCTTTATGTGATATCCAATGGTCGAATAAAAGTGGTGAACACAAAATAGAGTAGCTCCACAAACCCTTTTGAAATAATCCTCCATAGCTCATCAACAATAACTCCTTCCACATGCATAGAGTCTACCATACCCAAACATAGCTTCCACATTAAGAGCATAGAGTCACTTGAGTCATTTCCTATTAACTCCCTTGTAGATGTCATTGGAATAGTTTTGACCATCTCCGCTACATCAACCATACGTAAAAGAGATGGCACAGAGACAATAAAATGTATAGCTACAATCATAGACATGTCAAATTGTACCATAGATGTTACACTTTGGGGCCATCATTGCCAATTTCAAGGAACAAAATCCTTGATATGTCCATAGAAGTGAATCCTCTTGTTGTTTTGTTCAAGTCTGCATGTATTATATCTTGGAATGGGAAATCACTTGACACTATCTTTTCGACTACAATTCTAATCAATCCAAATTTGTTGGAAACCGCAACATTGCAAGAATGGTATGCCAAAAAAGAGATTGACCAACCTTACATTTCCTTGTCACAATACCAACCCCCACCACCCAAATTTGAAAATCCAAAAGATATTTCATCTATTACCAATGAATGCTTTTCTGAGCAAAAAAAAGTCCTTGTAAAGGCCACTATCACAAAACTCCACTTGGACAACTTTTACTACCTTTCTTGTCCACGGGTGGTGGACAAAAAAAATGTAAGAAAAAAGTTGTCGAGAGCTCACCAAACACATTTCAATGCTCAAAGTGTTCTACTTTTATCTCAGAATGTGATTTCAGCTACATGCTTAAAATGGACTTGCAAGATGCAACAGGGGAACTTCTAAAAGTAACTGCATTCGACGAACCATCAAATGACCTGTTGGGTGTTGGAGCAGAAGATTTTCAACTTCTACTAGCAGAACCTAATGCTGCAAAACCCATTTTGGACAATGTTGTTGATTGTCAATTTCTCTTTGATATCAACATCAAAATGGTTCCATTTGCTAGCCAAGAAACACAGAGCGTTACTATTACGACCATTAATCTTGCTTAAAAGTTACTCTTGTCACTTCCTCTCAAGGGTCGTATCCAGTTTGCTCATCTTTTTTGATAATATGTATTTCATTTCTCCATCAATGTAAATATATTTTCCCTCAAACATATATAGCAAGATAGCTTGTATTATTTTCCTATATTTAAAGATGTAAATAAACATCTTTTTATACACTCAATGTGTATAATACTTAGACATGTCATTTCAAATTTTTATTTTACATTTATATAAATTAACATTGCAAATATTTATTTTGAAATGAAACACATAAATGAACATATGCTATGTTAATTTGATATATATGTTTGTTTGTTTTTTCTTCTCACAATGTAACTCATAAGTATCTTTATGAATGGTTTGACATATAATTTTTAATTATGTTTTTTTAAAGGTTACCCTTGTTAATTATAATTATTCTTTAACATTTATTAAAATTGAAATTGCAAAATTATTTTTAAAAAATGAGATTAGTATGTGCCAAGATATTTGACCTCCAATAAACATGTATATGAACATATGCTATGTTAATATGATAAATATGTTTTTTTTTAATTTTTCTCCTCACAATTTATGTCATAAGTATCTTTATGAATGGTTTTACATGTTATTTCAAATTATGTTTGTAGTTCTTTTTCTATGTTTATATTACTCAACTACTCTTGCAAATAGATAAATGTCTTCATTTTGTATTACATTGATATTGTTATATATTTATATTTGAAAAAAAAAATTATCCATAGATAGACCACATTCCTTTGGTACTCAACAGACCATGCCCTGGATATACAAATTGATACAATGCAAGAAAAACATGCTCATCGAAATGAAATGCAACATGCAAGGTATTATGCAAGGAAAATTATTATTAACAAAAGAAGACGAGAGACCCAACACACTGATCTTGAGCAAGCCTCTACATCCATATTTTCTTCTTCCCAATATCCAACAGAACTACAAACACATGTGCCTCAAATTGAACATACAAGTCAACCGATCCCAATAGGTCATATGCATACACCCCCAGTTTTCTCTCAAAATTATTGAAATGCTAGAAACAAATTTCGTTCAAAGTTGGACAAACTTTCAAAGTTTGACAAACTTTCAAAGTTTTTAACATGTCTAGTTTGCATGGAAAAATATCCAAGAATTAAAACTAGACAACAAAATGGAATTAATACTTGTTATAGATGCACATCAAAAAAAAAAAATGGACATCACTTCTCAGAATGGAACAACTTGGACCCTAGTGGACAACCACACTATTTGCAAATACTAACTCAAGTCGAGGAGATGTTGATAGCAAGAGTTAGCCATGTCCTTCAAGTTACTTATGCAAGAGGGGGGCAACTCAAATATAGTGGACACACTATTTATTTTCCTCAAGATATTTTAGCAATTGTATCCCACTTGCCTAGATGTGTAGATGGATTGGACATAATGATAGTAAACAAGGAAACCAATAGTCAACAACAATAGAACTTCTATGTGAGTAGAGGACATGTTTATGATGCATTGCAATATAAGATCTCATATGAATCATACTAAAAAGATGTACAAGTAGATGTCTTAGCATTAATATCCTTACCCCTTAACCCCACAGACATATCTAACCTTCTATATGCAACAACTTCAAATCCAGATCCCATTGATATGAGCTTCATGCAAGAAAATAGTATAGAAGACAATCCATTTGAAGAGAATTTGCAAACAACTACTTCATTTGTGGTGAACCTTCCACCGTCATGCAGAGAGGTCGAAGAAGTACGCTCTTTACTTCAACTAGGCAAAGGAAGACCACCTCCTATATTCCAATGGCCACCCATCTCCCCATCTCCCATAAATGAATACAACACTGAAGGATTATTTGTGATGTCATTCCCCACTTTGTTCCCAAAGGGTACGCTGCATTCAAACAACCACGTCTCAAAGATGTTAAGCTACATGAGTATGCTCTCCATCTCTTGTGATACCATGATAACAGGTTCGGCCAACATCCACGGTTTAGGTACTTCATATTGAATATAATTATGTGGCATCGAAGTCAAGACACAAAATCTGTTTTTGTTCAAAAGCAACTTCATGATGAACTACCTGCAACAATTGGTGCCCTTCGTCAAAGATTAAAGGACTTGCCTGATGAAAAGCTAGTTGATCAACTTATGTGTTTTACTCATCAATCCATTATATGAAACCATTATGGAACCAACGCAAAAGGGAACTTATTGATATGTTCATTCAGATTGGTTGCCCAACACTATTTTTCACACTTAGTGCAGTAGATACAAAATGGCCAGACTTACATAAAATCATGTCATCCACCACACCAACAAACCTGTATGCAGGTTCAAAGTGGAGGTTACAAAATATAGTTGAAAACCCCCACCTTACTGCACTCTACATGCATCATAGATTCACAACATTTCATGTCAAGGTCTTGGAAAAACTTCTTGGTGCAACTGACTATTGGTACAGGTATAACTCTACCAAGTTTTTTAATTTAAAATTTAACTCTTACTATTTTTGAGTCTAAACACCTAATTTGGTATGTATAAGTGGAAACATAGAGGCTCTACACATATTCATGGATTCATTTGGCTACAAGAAGCACCAAACATTGACAAAATGCAGTGGAATCACATTCCATCAATACAAAATGCACTACACTACACTGATAGATATGTCTTTGCATGGAATCCATGAGCACTGCAATTCAGAAACCAAACATTCCACCGATTGATTATTGATGACCCTTTCTTGATGGACACAACAATGATTCAATCAAGCGATACTTCAATTGACTATTATGAGTTGGTCAATCGTGTTCAATGATATACAAAGTGTACTGCCCAAACATGCCTCAGAAGAAAGGGCACAACTCTTCTATGTCGTTACAAAGCCCCTTCCCTTGGACCATTCAAGATAATTCTACTCTTTCAAATGTTAAAAATGGCCAACCGAAACACACCCTTGCTTGCAATGATGACCACCTCAATCTTCACAACCCATTCATAGTTTCTATATGGAGGGCCAATGTCGATTGTCAACTTGTCCTCTCAATAGATGTTGTGATAAAATATATTGCAAAATATGCAGCTAAAGTTGAAAACAAATATGAGACATATCATCAAATGTTGTCTCACATTTCAACTAACTTTGAGCCTGATAAACTAGCTCATAATGCTTTTCAAAATGTGCTTCTCGATAACCTTGTCAACCATGATATAGGTGCTCAAGAGACCTATCACCTTTTACTAAAGCTACCACTATCCCTCTCTCGCAGAAAATTTGTTTCTTTAAATGTGAACCAAAAAAACTTCCAGCATGTTTCAATCTCCCCCATAGAAACAACCACTTATCCAAGCTATATTGCAACTTACATGGAAAGGCCTATACATCTAGAGAAAATGTGTCTAATTGACATAACTCAAAAATGGTCATTTAGTGCATCTCGAAAACATGATCAATGGAAATAGTGAACCACTCCAGTAATAGTTTGAGTATCCCCTAGATTCACATCCATCCCTTCAAAGGAGGACAAATATTTTCAAGCATTTTGTTGGAGTGAACTAATACTATACCATCTATTCCACAACATTTAGATGGATTTTGGCTCTTCAAATGATGAAATAAAAGCACAATGGGAGAGGTTCTCCAACAACTACCATCCATGGCATGTACGTCGAACAACCTCAACAACAATGGAAGAAAGTGATGCTAGCACTCCTTCAAGAAAGCCTAGACAAATACAACAAGACTTCCTTAATGAATGGCAAGCCCTTTCAGCTTTATACATGGGCCTTCCTATTCAGTTGGATGAACTTGATATGCTTGGCCAACGTGAAATTGACTTGAGCCAAGATTGGGAAAAACACCACTTACCCACACAATAAAAAGTTGTAGCTACTACTTTCATACACTCCAATCAAACAACATTTCAATCCCACCATGTTTACAATAAATAGGCCCCATATGACCTATCTATACAACAACAAAGGGCATCTGATTTAGTTATTTCACATCTACGGGACAATAGTTTAAAGCCACCACTAAAGATTATTGTTCAAGGAACTGCAGGCACAGGAAAGTCTCACCCGATAATGAGCATAAAGTCTACAATTATGAGATTGGCACCACCTGGACAGTCACCACTACTACTCCTCGCACCAACAGGTGTTGCAACATTCAACATACAAGCATCAACAATTCATTCTGCCCTTCGAATTCCAATCAAAGAAATGGTCCCCCTCCAAGGACAAACACTTGCAAACTTACAAGAAAGCATGTACTTCATTCATTATATTCTAATAGATGAAATGAGCTTCATTGGACGTGGGCTAATACAATGCATTGATATGAGGTTGCGTGAGGCATTCCCTACACATAACCAAATCCCATTTGGAGGGCACTCAATCATACTATTTGGTGACTTGGGCCAACTACCACCTGTCAAGGACATTCCAATGTATGCTTCAACTTCTTATGGAGGGACACTATGGCGTAACTTCACAATAATTATAACATTGGATAAAATATTTCATCAAATTGGAGAGCAACCTGCACAAATTTCTTTTCGTGAACTCCTCTCAAATTTATGAAATGCAACACCTACAATTGCAGACTGGCAACTTCTAATGTCTCAGTCAAGTTCATCACTCACCTCTGCAGAACAATTTATTTTCTTACCATCCAAACATCTTTTTGCAACAAATGAAATGGTGTCATTGCATAATAAATGCATGATGTTGTCTTTAGCAAAACCTATTACCCTATCTACTGTAGAACAAATGAAGGGATTGACATGCTCAAATCAAGATGATGAACAACTACAATCTAAGATCTTGCTATGTATTGGCCAAGAGGTTATGTTATATATTAGGATTCTCAAAGATACTGAGAGGGAGGGTGAATCAGTATCTGACCGGTATAATAATTTTCTTAACTTATAGCATGAAAATCATATCAAAATTGTGTACCGGTAAACCAAAAATAATGCAGTAAATAAGAGAAATAACCACAACATAAGAGACACATCATAACACAGTATTTTTAATGAGGAAACCCGGTGTGGGAAAAACCTCAGTGGGATTTGTGACCCACAATATTCGCTTACTGGCCAATAAGGGAATATTACTATTTGCAATAGGGGCCTGCACATGTAGGAAGGCCAAGTGCCTAGAGCTCATTGCTCAGTTACAAAAGAAGTCTCACTGACTTACAAAATTGGATTATACAAATCCAATGTCTTGTATTGCTTCAGATCAGCATCTACTATGCTAGATTCAGTACCGGTTTAAGCTTTGCTACATACATAAACCCTTATCCAATATTTGCCTTACAATTCGCATATTAGGTCTGCATTAATCCTTCCATCTACTATTTCCTAAATGAACTACAATGATCTCATACATATATGAGTCATATTACAATCTGCCAAGTTGTCTTACAAAAGATTTTACAATTAAATACAAAATACATTAAACAAAATTCCTATCGGCCATGGTGTCGGTGATCAATCTTTTCAGTGTCGGTGATCTATGTGTCGGTGCATGTCGATATCATAGGATTGCAAGGTTGCCATCAATGACAATACCTTCAATTACCTACAATTTCTCATTAGAGTGTGCATTTGCCAACATTGTCTACAAATCTATGGGTGGAAACAAGACTTGTCAATGGTGCACTCGAACAAGTCAAACAAATTGTATACAATGATGGTGAAAACCCACCTCAATTGCCCTTATTTGTTGTTGTTCAATTCCAAACTTACATAGACCTGACTTGGGATCACAATAACCCAACAAATATACCTATACCACCAATAAGTCATGGTCTTCGATGACATATACCACTAAAAATGGCATGGGCCTTAACAATACACAAATCACAAGGACTCACACTTCAAAGAGAAACAATTGACATTGGCAACATTGATCGGCAAGGGTTGACATTCACAGCTATTTCAAGAGTTCGTGATCTTACAAGCCTTTGCATTCACCCTGCCTTCACATTTGAAAGGTATGCACGAATGCAACAAAGTCCACATGTCACTCGACACAAAGAAGAGGAGGCACAATTGAAGATATTATCAAATGCACAATCTACTATCAGATGCATATGAGGTTTGCTCCTTCTATTCTTAGTTCAATACTTATATTATGCATACCATTAAATCTTACCATATTTCTCAAATTAAACTACTCTATTTGACAAATTTCAGGTGTTTTGTAAATGTCCAAGATATGTTCAAAACAATGCTTCTAATTTTGATCTCTAAAAGGTAAATTATTAAACTCACTCGAGTTATACAAATTCAGTTTGACAATTTTTCTTTTGCACAGTTTTCTTCTATATAGTATGATTCAATTACACTACTATCTTTGACAAATTTTAGGTGTTTTCTAAAACTGTTTCTATAAAGTATGATATCAACTATGGAACTATTTATCCTATTATAGGGAACCTATAAATGAAGAAGTTATGCAAATGTTTTTTGCAAATCCTCTTTCAATGTTTTAAGTGCATTTTCTTTATAGGTTCCAACTAATTTAAACCAGATGTTCAATTCCATAATGTATTTAATTAAATTCTCCACTTTGTAAATATTTTTTCTAAAGAAAATTAGTAAATAATGAGATTTTGAGCTCTGTATATGATATAAAATCTAACATTTCAGTATTTTGTTCCTTCACTCCGATTACTTGATTTCAATCTACCTATTTCATTAAGCAACTATTCTCCTAATTACCCTTTCAGATTTTTTCCAAAATTTTGCTATTCAACATATACATTGTACACCAAGGTGCAATTGCTAGTTTACTATTTCTTTATGTGTTAATCAAACACTTAAAGAAATAGTAAAAATCACTACATGATATATAAACACAAAACCTTTTTAAAAAGAAAGCAAAAAAAATTCCTTCTTACGGGTTACATTAGAGTTTCAAACCCTAAAGCAAAAAAGTAAAAAGATGATCAAAATATTCGATCATTCTCACTTTGCATCTTCGCATTTTCCTGAGGAACGGATGCCATGAGGAAACCCTAGGGATGAGATTTGAACTTGGATGCATTTCTGGACTACAACCTGGCGATTTACCTAGAGGCTTCATAAGGAAGAAGTAAATAAGATGTAAATTTCTCTCTTGTGCAGATCTGGCCTTTTCCTTGCTCATCTTATCATGGCAGTTCTGAGTCATTACTGTATTGAGAGTTTTGTGAGTATATGCTCTTGAACTAAGTCTCATTTATGCTTCTAATTCAAATAATTAGGACTTGGATCTTCTCTTTTCCACAATTTTTTTTAACATTATCCTTGGGCACTGCTACAAGGGTATATATGCTCTTTATCGGCCACAAGCACATGACTGTCGTTATATATTTCTTTATAACTTTTTTGCCTCAGAATTGTGGTTTGCAGGGATTGTTCTTTCCTGATTATGATTGTAATGCTGCTTCTTTTTACCTCTAAACCCTACTATAGGGTTGGCACAAAACATTTGTGATTTCCTTTTAGGACTGCTCATTATTGTCAATATTTCATCAATATTGTTCACTGTGTATATAAATTGTTCTTTATCTGTTCCTCATGAGGCTTGAAGATACTAGACTTTATCCCTGTGAAGACTGCGAATTTTCTATGGGACTATTATCAAATACTTTTCAAACCTCCTCATTACTTATCTTAAGTGTCTTGAAGGGTCTAAGATAGCCAGTGTGTTAAGACAGAGGTATGGTTGTCATACTACTACCCTTGAAGGTCTATATTGAATTTTTGTTTTAGAACAGTAATAAAACTTTCCTCATGACCCACAGTTATTGCTCATGGTGGCATCTTTTGATTGCATTGAGAAGCTCACTATGGTGAATGCTCCTTTGAAAGTGAACTTCACTATTATCATGCATTTGTATACATGATTGGATTTTGTATTGCTCACTATTTTCTGGTATCACTGTTGTTGTAGTGTCTTCATGTCTTTGTGCTTTTGGAATACTAGATCATTTTCTTAGCATTAGGACTATATCTTCTCTCCATTGTCACTGCACCTACTTTGGTTAAGCCTTCAACAAGTCTTTGCACTTAGAGCTCCCAGGGACTGTATTTTTCTTTAACCCTTTACCATCACACTGCCTTATCACTTGGAAGCTTAGTTCAATATCATATCCATCTCAAATTTTTGTCATCATATTAGGCACTATCAATTGTCCTTAGATTGTAAATTTGCTCTTTAATTAGCTTAACTAATTGTTTTGTTGCCTTAGAGTTGCAGCTTTCTTTCTCAGATAAGAAGAATTCTTATCATTCATTACTAGGCTTTGGACACTGTTTCATATGCTTTGGGGTCTTCCTACTAGGATTTCTCATATCAAAATGCTTATCCTTGTCATAAAAATAATTAGAATGCTTTAAACTCGCCTCACATCCAAAGTCATATATGTCCAAGTTGAATCTACATTTAGTGTATATATGTTCATATTGCAATCTGTTTGCTTCCCTGAATCTCATTGTGCCTTGTAACTATTAATCTTTTACCAGACAATGGTATATATTTGTTCCTTCTAACTTGCTTCTTGACAATGGTATTTCACCATTGTGAACTGTGTATTTACTGCTCTTGAACTTAGCATTGGTTGTTATTTCTTCTATATCTCTGCCAAAATCTGCTCATATAGACAGCTGATGATTATGATTTTTCTTATTCACTTTGTTCTTTGTGAAGGTTGGGTATAATGTTATTACATTTTCTATTACCATCAAAGCTTCTTCAAAATTAAAAGGACTGTAAATAACACTTGGGAGAACCTCTACAAGTTGCTCTGTTAAAGGCATAGGGTTTCTATGGAACTCTGTGGTTCATTAACCCTTTCAATTGTTTCTCAAGATACAAACATGTATCCTCTATTCATAGCTCCTTGTTATTATTATGTGGATCACAATAACAACAACTCTCTTAACTTGGTTTTATCTTCATGCTCAATGTGCTTAACAATTTCTCTCCATATTCCCATGTAACTATAGCTCTAGAATGACTATTAATGTACTTGATTGCTTTAGACAGTCAATGCAATATCATGGATTGTATTTCACTGGCATTTACTATGTAACGTTGCTATATCAATGTTGCTCTGGCTTATATTTTTGATATTGTATCGTGGCTAGGTCTTGCCTGTGTTCTATCATTGGATCGTAACAATAAATTTCATGGTAGAGGTAATCTTGGTCAAAGACTGATAATAAAAACCAAATCTCTTGAAGAGATTTATATGGAATATCCTTTTTCTTTTGGTCTGATATATGGTATTCTTTGTTGACTCAAAAGTTGCATCTTCATTATTCATTGCCCACTGTGCCTGACAGTGTGTAGCCTTGGTGAAAATCATTATCTTACATGGGTTGCCTAAAAAATTGGGCTCTCTATCGTTGTATTCCTCTGAGACTGTGACTATATTTAGATTGAGGACCTTATACTTTTGACTGCCCAATATTGTGATAGTTCTCTTATTATCTCTTGAAACTACTTTTACATTGTAACAACTTCCTTTGGGTGATATTTGCATCAAATCACCTTATCTCTATCAGCGTGTTGGGCTCAACCCTTATGGGAGCCACATTTTACCCCATATGTTATTTACTTTTCCTATATTTGCACATTAAGCAAACAAGTTAGATAAAAATAGTGCATTTAATGATTTTTCCTGATGACTTGGTCTTACAACTTTCATTTATCTCTCTTTTGATGACTAAGTTAACTTAATCTAATAATAACTGCAAATTATATGTCTGATGATGATGCATGTAATTAGATTTCATGCCCTGAGCTCTAACAAGATTCATAATCACTGCAGGTTTTGGATCTCAGGAGCAAAGGAGCTAAAGACTAAAGATATTGAAGATCAAGTTGGATCTGAAGAGTCAACCCTACACTAGCCCTTAAGGCAATGATAGACATGACCTTCTTTTATATGTTTTTCCATTCTTTTCATTGATCTTCAGATGTATATTTTACACCTATTGTTGAATTAGATCAACTTAGTCATTCCCACGGCTTGCGTGGGACATTATCCATTTAAATAACCAATAAAGATTACTTTTTCACAAAATTTGTGCACTCTTTCCTATGTATCTGCATCTGCATAATGCATTGTGCTAGTGTAATCCTTTGTTCTCTTTTTTATACACATTAATTTGATACAACAAAATAAAGATGTACCTTTTTGTTCATTAAAACTTAAAAGCTCTACCTGATTGAGCTTGTTAGCAAAAATAGGTAACATTGCTTTTTCAGATTTTTTTGTATTTTTTGCTTTTTCAAACATAAAACTTTTTGAGATGCAAGTTATTGATTAGTTCTTCAAGAATATCCACTTCGGGTGTTGATAGTTGATAGGCATCAGACCCATATACATCTACAATGACAAAAGGACCCAACCAGTCTGGCTCAAACTTTCCTTTCTTTTCAGGATCATGCTAGTTGCATGGATTTTCCTTGAGTACTAGATCGCCCACTTGAAACACCCTAGGCCTGATCTTATGGTTGTAGCTCCTTGACATTCTTTGCTGGTATGCTTTTAGGTAGTCAAAAGCATTTTGGAGATTCTATTGCAATAATTCCAGCTCCTGTAGCCTGATACTTACTATTCTTCATCTGGAATGAGACCTTTGAGTGATACTTGCAAGGAAGGTATCTCCACCTCAATAGGCAGGATTGCTTATGATCCATAAACAAGAGAATATGGTGTAGCTCCAATGGGTGTTCAGATACTGGTACAATACGCCCACAAAACAAGATTCAATTTAACGTGCCAATCTTAGCCAACGTCATTGAGAGTCTTCTTCAGGATTTTCAAGATAGTTTTGTTTGATGCATAAGTTTGACCACTTCCTTGATGATAGTAAGGTGAAGAAAATATGTGTTGGATCTTAAATCTCTCACAAAGCTCCTTTACATTGTGGTTCTTAAAAGGTCTTCCATTATCAGTGATAATGGAAATACGAACGCCATATCAATAAATTATGTAATTAAGGATAAATGAAGCAATTTGTTTCCCTGTAACATTAATGAGAGGCACAACTTCAATCCACTTTGTGATATATTTTGTTGCTGTGAGGATTAATTTGTGGCTATTGGAAGAAGGTGGATGAATCCTTCCCACTAGGTCAAGACCCCATTGACAAAAAGGTCAAGAAGTTGCTAGAGTATGGAGCTCTTGAGCTGATACATGTATGAGACTACCATGAATTTGACATTGCTTGCATTTCTTAATGAATTGAAATGAATCTTTCTCCATTATTGGCCAATAATAGCCCAATCGCATGAGTTTATTTGTGAGAGTAAGACCACTTGAATGAGTGCCACAAATACCTCCATGAAATTCTTTCAAGACCTTCTTAGATTCTCCACGTTCAAGGCACCTGAGGAGAGTACCATCCTTGTGCAGGAGCACCTAGTTTTGAGTCCAATTTCTTCATTTTGGTGTGTTTGTTCATAGGTTGGTTTGGATTGGTGAATAAGAGTCTTCTCTTGGGTCTTAATATGTTTTTGTAATGCTTTGGTAGGTTGAAAGTCCTTAAGGCAGTGCATTTGCTCAATTTTGGCTTATAAGCCCTTGTAAGCCTAAAATGGCAAAATCTTGCATTTTGATGAAAAATGCCTTGAATAGCCTTTTTTGGCATTGGGAAATGTCAATGTAATGGTTTTTAGTCATCTTATATGTTTTGGAGGAGAGAATTAAGCATGTAAGGCAAAAATGCACTTTTTGGCAAAAGTTGTCAAAGTTGCTTGACAACTTTTTGCAACGTTGAGCAACTTTTTGCATTTTTGAGCAAAGGGTTGGTTAGGAAACCGATGTAGAGTTATTTAGGATAAAAATGGCATAGAAAATCCCTGAGAATGGATGTAACAAGGTTTTTGAATGCCTGAAGTTTATTGGAATGCATTTTGTGACTATTTTTTGAGTTTTACATTGCAACTTTTCAAGAATTAGAGCAGCAATCTACACTAAATGGATTGATTGCATTACTGTACTTTGTTTGTTGATTTGTAAATGTTCTTGTAGTTCTTAGGAAGTAATTTGATTAGTTTATTTGCAGGTTTGAATTGAGTTTTCAATTTTGTAAGCTCTTGGCCTGAGTAAGGGTTTGAGAGGCCCAGACATGGTTCCAGCTTGAAGTCCTTTGAGTTCTCCTCAATAACCGTTGGGACTCAAGCCATAGAACTTTTTTATAGTTTACATAGCTTTTATTTTATTTTGGAGGTTATTTAAAGGCCAATGAGCATCATTTCCTAGGTAAGCTCAGTCATAGCCCGGTTAGGAAATGAACGAGATTATGCAAGTGATTGCAGGAATGAGCAGGGTTGGAGTTGCAAAGTGTTTGGGATGAAGAAGTGATGTGTGGAAGAACATATGTGTGAATTTGGAGGTGTATAAGATCAAGGAAGACACCTAACCCTTGGAAAAAGACCAAAACAAGCCCAAAACCACCTAAAACAAGCATTTCTCGGGTTCCGTACCTATACGATCAGACTGAGATTCCTAAATTCAAAAATTGGAAAGCAATTCCAAAAGGGTATCCTGGTCAGCAAAGAGTTTGTGTGGGTCTCTGGAGAAATTGGGAGAAAATCCACAAAAAATGATTAGGTGGGGCTAATTGGGGCTTTAGGGCTACTAGGCCTAGAAAATAGGAAAAAGAAGGAGCAATGGGAAAAAGAAAGAAACCCTCACTCAAAACCAATTGATTAACCTTGAAAAACATCCCAAATATCTAATACAACCTCTGCAAGCACTTGTTAGAAGTTTTAGAGTGTAAGGTTGGATTTACCCTTGTGAATCTCAACCATGCTTGAGCAACCAATGAGCATATCTGGATTGGGAGCACTCCTAGAGAGCTTAGGTGTCTAAATTAATTAGAAGACAATATGAATAAAGCATGAAGCCCACTAGGATAACATCTAACTGCCCTTAAACAAGGAATTAGCTCTCTTTGAGTAATCTCCCTATCATAGTGGTATCATAGCTTCCAATATTTGGGAAGAAGCCAATATATGACAGACACCGAATCAGTAGGAGAGAATAGTTTAAGGATGGTGACCAATGTAGATCTAGCAAAGAAGGTAGAAGACCAAGAAGAAGAAAATAGGCTCCTCAGAGAAAGATTAGTACAACTAGAGAGCAAACTAGATGCGGTTGAAGATAAAAATGAGAAAGTGACAATCAAGGTCAATGAAGGGAAGGACAAAGAAGTTGTAGAAGAGGATAGGACTTCTAAGCCAGACCCTATTCCACCTGAAGAACCTTTCCTTAAAGCAATTAAAGCCTTAAGAGGAAAATCCCTAGAAGGAGTGCCACTTTTTTGTGGAAAAATGGAGCCTGGGGTAGTCCTGGAATGGATAGAGGGATTGGAGAATCACTTTGAATGTGATGGAATCAGTGAGGCACATAAGGTGAAGGTGGCCAAGTCTAGATTGAGAGGGACAACATTGAATTGGTGGAAATTTATTCAAGAAGAGAGGTAAAAAGAGGGCAAGAACCCCATAGCTACGTGGAAGGGCATGTTAGCCAAGGTGAAAGAGGCATACATCCCTGAAGATTATGAGATCCAGTTACATAAGAGGAGACAAAATTTGAGGCAAAGAGACTTGGATGTGAGCAGCTATACTGAGGAATTTCAGAAGTTGTGTCTAAGATCCAAGGTAGTAGAGGATGAGAACATCAAGGTAGCCAGATACCTAAATGGCTTGAGATGGAATATTCAAGAGGAATTGAGCTTGTTATGCCCCAACATCGTGCACAAGTGCTATTAGTTGGAACTAAGAGTGGAAGAAAAGAGAAACAAGAAACAAGAACAAAGCAATAGAGGCAGAGGTAGGGGAAGAGATGGCAGAGGTCAGAGAGGTAGTTTTGGTGGAAGAAGCATAGACCAAAGATCTCAAGGGGAATCCAAGTTGGTTGAGAAAATTGGGGATTCCAATAGCAAGAGAAGCTATACAGGAAGGGGATGTAGCAACTCTAGTAGAGGAAGGTCTACTGGATCAGGAAGAGGGTCCTATTTTGCCACCATGAAGTGCTACTACTGCCATCAACTTGGACACCCAGCCTATAGGTACCCTGAGAAGTCTTCTTTATCCCAAGGAGGTGAGAGGAGAGTAAATTATACTCAAGAGGATGCAACAAACATGAAAGCATCATAAGTAAACTTGGATTCAGAGGTTGGAGAGAACCTCATGATAAGGAGAGTCATGATCAAAGAACCGATTAAGGAGAAACCTACCCAAAGGAGATCCTTGTTCAAAATAAAATGTAAGATCATGGGAAAGGTATGTAGAGTGGTGGTGGATTTAGGATCCACAGACAACATAGTGTCAAAGGAAGCGGTGAGTAAACTCAATTTTCCAAGAATCCCACATAGTGATCCCTATAGAGTTACATGGCTCAACAAGGGGCAACATGTTCTTGTAAATGAACAAACCTGGGTTAAGTTCACCATTGGAGGTTACAAAGACAAAATCTTATGTGATATCTTACCATGGATGCTTGCCACCTACTCCTAGGTACGCCATGGGAGTTTGATAGAAAGGTAATACATCATGGAGAGAATAATGCTTATACCTTCCAAAAAGATGGAACCACCTACAAAATCTAGTCCATAGGAGACCAAGTAGAGGGCAGACCCAAAGGTCCTAATGTGTTGTTGGTTGGTGAGAAAGAGTTCATCAACACCCTCAAAGAGGGAGAAGGAGTGGGGTTTGCCATTGTTGTGAAGCCAAAAGAGGACATCAAGGAGAAGAGGGTGAGAATTCCTAAAGAAGTGCAGCAGATTCTAAATCAGTTTGAAGACATCATTAGCGATGGAACACCAGCTACATTGCCTCCTTAACGTGCCATAAGTCATCAAATAGACTTTATACCTGGAGCTTCTTTACCTAATAAGGCAACTTATAAAATGACACCAGATCAAAACAAATAGATAGCCAAGCAAATACAATAACTCCTAAATAATGGTTTGATCAAGAAGAGCATCAACCCATGTGCAGTACCCATCGTTTTGGCTCCAAAGAAGGGGGGTACTTGGAGACTTTGCACTGACTCTAGAGCCATAAACCAGATTACCATCAGATATAGATTTCCCATCCCAAGAATTGAAGACTTGATGGATTGTTTGGGGGGTGCTAAATACTTCACCAAGATAGATCTCAAGAGTGGTTACCACCAAATTAGAATAAAGGAGGGTGATGAATAGAAGACAACCTTCAAGACTACAAAAGGACTCTATGAATGGCTTGTTATGTCATTTGGACTCACAAATGCCCCTAGCACATTCATGAGACTCATGAATGAAGTACTCAAGGACTACATTGGTAAATTTATTATTGTCTACTTAGATGACATCTTAATTTTTAGCAAGTTTAAAGATGAGCATTTGAAGCATATAGAAATTATCTTAAGTAAACTTTGTGATGAACAACTAACCATCGATTTGGAGAAATGTGTTTATGAAACAGGAATTGGTGTATGTTGGGTTTGTAGTCTCAAGAGATGATTTGAAGATGGATACCTCTAAGGTGGAAGCCATAATCAGTTGGCCCACCCTAGGACAGCAAATGAAGTGAGAAGTTTTCATGGCTTGGCTCAATTTTATAGAAAGTTCATCAGAGGGTTCAGTGAAATATGTGCACCCATGCTTGAGACAATCAAGGGAGGTGTGAGAACCAAGTTAGTATGGACAAAGGAAGCACAAAGAGGTTTTGATCTCCTGAAGACAAAGGTGGCTACTCAACCAGTACTTATCCTACCAAGCTTTGACAAACTCTTCACAATTGAATGTGATGCAAGTAATATAGTGGTTGGAGCAGTTTTGAGTCAAGATAATAGACTGGTTGCCTTCTTGAGTGAGAAATTTAATGATGCAAAGAAAAGGTATTCCTCCTATGATTTGGAATTGTATGCACTTTTCCAATCACTTAGGAAATGGAGGCATTATTTTCTACCTAAGGAATTTGTGGTTTACACTGATAATCAAGCTCTTAGCTTTCTTAATTCACAAGAAAAGTTAAACCATAGGCATATTAAACGGGTAGAGTATTTGTAGTCATATACCTTTACCATTAGGCACAAGAAAGGACAATGTAATAAGGTAGTTGATGTATTGAGTAGGAGGTTACTAACAGTGCAAGAAATGTAGCTCAAAAGCATTGGAGTGGATAGCTTCAAGAATTTGTATGAAGAAGATGAAGATTTTGTTGCTACCTACAAGGTTTGCCAAGGATTTGGAAACCATTTTCACAGTGAATATGCAGATTACACCTTGCAAGATGGCCTTTTGTTCAAAGGAGGGCAGCTATGTGTTCCTAGAGGGTCTATGAGGGAAAACTTGATGCAAGAAAAGCATAATGGATGATTGAGTGGAGACATTGGTTTGAACAAGACTTTGGAACTTGTCCAAAGGTTCTACTTTTGGCCTAAAATGCAAAGAGATATCAGAAGATATGTGGAGAAATGTGTGTTTTGTCAAAGAGCTAAGGTTACATCTTCCAATGCTGGCCTTTATTAGTCTTTACCTATTCCCAACCGGCCATGGGAGTGTGTAAGTATGGACTTTGCGGTTGGTTTGCCAAAAACCAAATCAGGTTTTGATAGCATCTATGTTGTGGTAGATAGATTTAGTAAGATGACATATTTTATTCCATGCAAGGTCACTCGTGATTCCAACCACATTGCTCATTTGTTTTTCAAAGAGGTTATTAGGATTCATGGTTTACCTATCAGTATTGTGTCAGATAGGGATGCAAAGTTTATTGGTCATTTTTGGAAGACTTTGTGGCAAAGATTAGGTACTAATTTGTCTTTCAGTTCATCCTATCATCCCCAAATAGATGGTCAAATTGAGGTGGTCAATAGAACACTTGGGAATCTACGGTCAAGCTTGGGATCAGATCATCCATCAAGCAGAATTTGCCTACAATGATAGTGTGAATAGGTCCATCGATAAAATCCCTTTTGAGGTGGTGTATGGCATTCATCCTAGAGGATTTTTGGAGCTCAGAGATGTGGGAAAGATGGGACAGTAGAGTGGACATGCCTTAGACATGGCCACATCAATGCAAGAGGTTCATGAGCATGTTAGGACAGCCCTATTGGACACTACTCAAAAGATCAAAGACAAGGTGGATGAAAAAAGGAAAGATATCTAATTTGTTGTTGGTGATATGGTGATGGTTAATTTCAACAAAGAAATACTTCAAAAAGGTGTCCCTATTAAGCTTCATATGAAGAGGATAGGTCCTTTCAAAATTATGGCCAAGTATGGCAGCAATGCATACAAGGTAGACTTACCCGGTGATATGGCTTTGTCACCCATTTTCAATGTGGTAGATTTGGTGTAGTATAAGGGAAAACTTCTAGCAGAAGATAGTATATTTTCAGAGGTCTTTCAAGCACTTTCAGACCTGCCCTTACCAGATGCACCCATTCTCCAAGCCAAGAAGGTATTAGATTCTAGAATTTTGAAGAAAACAAGGTATACCACCTACATGGAGCACTTGATCAAGTGGCGGAACCTTCCAGCATCAGAGGCTACTTGCATACCTGAGGCAGACTTCTCTAAGAATGGAGTTCCATTTTCTTTGCTTCCTCAAGGAGTCACTTGACTTCTTTTCTCTGGGGGAGTATGGTGCAGGAGCACCTAGTTTTGAGTCTAGTTTCTTCATTTTGGTGTGTTTGTTCATAGGTTAGTTTGGATTGGTGAATAATATTCTTCTCTTGGGTCTTAATATGTTTTTTTAATGCTTTGGTAGGTTGAAATTCCTTAATACAGTGCATTTGCTCAATTTTGGCTTATAAGCCCTTGTAAGCCTAAAATGGCAAAATCTTGTATTTTGATGAAAAATGCCTTGAATAGCCTTTTTTGGCATTGGGACATGTCAATGTAATTTTTTTAGTCATCTTAGATTTTTTTGAGGAGAGAATTAAGCATGTAAAGCAAAAATGCACTTTTTGGCAAAAGTTGTCAAAGTTGCTTGAGAACTTTTTGCAACGTTGAGCAACTTTTTGCATTTTTGAGCAAAGGGTTGGTTAGGAAACCAATGGAGAGTTAGTTAGGACACAAATGGAATATAAAATCCATGAGAATGTATTTAACAAGGTTTTTGAACACCTGGAGTTGATTGGAATACATTTTGTGACCTTTTTGGAGTTTTACATTGCAACTTTTCAAGAATTAGAGCAGCAATCTGCACTAAATGGATTGATTGCATTACTGTACTTTGTTTGTTGATTTGTACATGTTCTTTTAGTTCTCAGAAAGAAATTTGATTAGTTTATTTTCAGGTTTGAATTGAGTTTTCAATTTTGTAAGCTTTCGGCCTGAGTAAGGGTTTGAGAGGCCCAGACATGGTTCCAGTTTGAAGTCCTTTGAGTTATCCTCAATAACCCTTGGGAATCAAGCCATGGAACCTTTGTACAGTGTACATATATTTTATTTTATTTTTGAGGTCATTTAAAGGCCAATGAACATCATTTCCTAGGTGAGCTCAGTCATAGCCTGGTTAGGAAATGAATGAGATTATGCAAGTGATTGCAGGAATGAGCAGGTTTGGAGTTGCAGAGTGTTTGGTATGAACAAATAATGTGTGGATGAACATATTGTTACTACTTATCAGATTGCCATTAGTTTTATGTCAAAGTTATACTATATACTCTAGTCGGTTAACACTACCGAATCATGCAGTCGGTATACACAGAGAAGTCAGTATGCACAGTCTAGTCGGTTACAGAAGAAAGCAGTCACAAAACGAAGTATACACCGAGCTATCTACTGAGTATCTTTTTATGTCTACCGAGCAGGAAAGATGACACACCAAGTTGATATACACTGAGTGAAACATGTTACCAGATTCATTGATCCTGGACATGCATATAAAAATGTGTTACAAGATCGAGGCACATCTAATCATTATCACATTGGAAATTGCACTAGAAGATTGTGTATGATTTCGAGATCAATCTAACCAATGAAATATTTTGTATAGTTATTCATTCAAGGAATCATGTTTGTAAGATCGAAGTAATGAATTGGATCACCATCTTAAGAGATCTATTTATATAGCATGAGTTAAGGGTGTATGTATGTGTGTAAGAAGACTGTTACATAGACACAGAGGTCACCGAGAAGGTTTTTAGAGAACAGTCGATGAACAGAGTAAACAGAAGGGTTTACCGAGTTACTATATGGGTTACCGAGGTATGCTATAAGCAAGGTAATCTATTCTAAGCACATAGAATCTGCTATAACATTTCAGATGTAAAGTTGCAGATATTTGTAATGATTTTATTGTAATATTATGAAGTTGAAAGAGAAACCTTTAACAGGGTAAAAGACTCTAATCAAGTCTATAAATTGTAAAGCCTCTAACCAGGTGCAGCATTTAGATTAAGTGTTGTAAAATCCTTTAGCAAGGTAGATCTAACAGATCTTTTTACTCCTAACAGGGTAAGCTATCAGAAATAGCTAATTAGTAGCTCTAACCGAGCACTCTTTATTATTGCAATAGTGAAGTTGTGGGTGCCATCCCCACCGCAATTTTTCTCTCTAACCAAGAGTTTTTGCGTAACCAAAATATATGTGTTATGGAGTGAATCATGTATGATTGTTATCTATTTGTTTTAGCTTTATTTTATGTTACTGTACTATTTGGTATATGCATAACAGTAAAGTTATTATTCAAGAAAAGTTTTGAAGTACTGATTCACCCCTCCCCTCTCAGTACATTAGCTTTCCATATTGGGCCTAACAATTGGTATCAAAGCTTGAATCTTGGAAAAGGGTTTAACTGCCTAAAGAGAAATATCTTATCAATGGAAGGCTATAAACAATCTCAGAGGATTGTGTATCTGCAAGAAGAGCTGGATCATGCTAATCAAGTGATTGCAGACATGCAAAAACAGATGCAAAAATCTTTGAAAGTAAGAAGAAGATTATCTGATGATTTGTAGGACTCTCAAGAGTTAGTGGAACTAATTGAGACATCATCTGAGAATAGTATATCTGAAGAGACTGAAGAAATGATTGAAGTATTGAAAGAAAAGAACAAAGCATTGGCTGATCAACTAAAAGCAATGAAAAGAGAACATGAACATTTTAGTACACAAATGACTGAAAATCTAGATGCATTAAGGACAGCTAAGGATAAAGCAAGAGATCTAGAAAGAGAGAAACAACAACTTGAAGTCTTAGTATCTGATAAAAATGATGAAATCATAAGGTTGACTGGGATTCAACAAAATATAACAGATCAACTAGGTTATGCACTTCATGAAGCAATTCTGAAGAATGATGAAAATCAATCATTGAAATTTGAAGTATCAAGGTTGATCGATGAACTTGAAACAGAGAAGAAATCCAAAGAAACACTGAAGAAGAGTTATGAAGCATCAAAGATGTTGGATGAGCAACTAAATACAAGAAGACCCGACAAAGATGCAGGACTCAGTTAAGAAGGAAAAGACTCTACCGAGAAAGGAATTCATACTACCGAGAGAGGAGAATCATCAAAGCAAGCTAGAAACAGGAATAACATCAAAAGAAAGAAGCATATTTGCAACTACTATGGAAATCAAGGTCACACTGCCAACATATGCTAAATTAGAAAAGGTAAGCAACCGAATATCACTAAGTCCAATGGTTATTGTTACAATTGCAATAAATATGGTCACACATCTAATCAATGTAGTACAAAGTCTGTTAACAATTATCAGAAGGCAAAATTCAAAGGGTTTTGTAGAAACTGCAATAGATATGGACATAGTACCGAGAAGTGTTGGTTTAAGCAAAAGAACTACATGTGGACTACACACCGAGCAAACACTAGAGGTTACTGAACTTACACAAATCCTTACCGACAATATGCAGCAGTACCATGGGATTACAATACAAGGATATGGTGTGAATGTTGTGGAAGATATGGACATATTAGTGCTAACTATTTTATAAGGTTTGGAATGAACAACCGAAGATCATGGAGAAATCCTGGTATGGCATGTTTTCATTGTCACAAAGTTGGACACTTGGCTGAAGATTGCAGAGATCAACCTAGAAAAGACACTGAAGAAATAAAAGAGAAATTATAGATGATTTGGAAAAAGAAGGAAATTGTGTCAAATGAAGAAAGCACCTTACCTACCGAGTTAGGTGCACCTATTCCAAATTAATCGGTAAAGGTATGAAGGGACTGCATTCTCTGAAGGTTAAAATCATAACAGTTCCTATTCTATTATGTACTAAATTCAAAATCTGTATAGTTAAGATGCATTAGTAAGTTTGAAATTCTATCAAAGTCTTTGAAGCACTTTACAGGAAACCTGTCAAGTCAATGAATACAGGAAGCCTGTCGAGTCGGTGAATACAGGAAGCCTGTCGAGTCGGTAAATGAAGGAAGCTTAGTTACTCGGCTAAAACAAAAAGGAGAGTAAATTGGTTAAAGAGGAACCGAGTGCATTTAATGTTTTTTACCTAACCCACACGGAGCCCGATAAGGTATTTTGTGTACTTAAAAGCATTTTCAGGGTCATTTTCATTCACCAAGTTTTTGAAAGAGCAGAGCAGAGCGATTCCAAGGCGATCAAAACCTCATTCAAAGCAAATCCAAGGTATTTACATCAAATCTCAACATATTGTTAAGCTGGTTTACCGATCTTGTTGCAATTAGTTGCTAAGTATAAAGCGTTTGTCTTTTGGAATTCTGAAACCCTAAGGACCCTTTACTAGTTTTTTACCTGGAATCCTAAATGGTGCCCAAGATCCAAGATCCCATAGTTGTCAAGAATGTAGAGAAGCCCTCACTGAAATACTCTTTGACTCCTAAAGTCACCTCTGAACCGGATGACAAAACCACCTTTCCACTCATCCCGGACAGAGTATTGTTAATCGAAGATGTGAGATTCTTCACCAAATGTCATGTTGAAGAACTCAGTCATGTTGAAATCAGAGACACCTATGATGAATTATGTACCGATGGTGTATTAAACAACAAGTATGAACACATCAAAATCAAAGGATTGATTGAAGCCCTAACCTATCCTCGTGTGTTCAAACCCCAGTGGGTCAAATTTGTTTTGAGCAGAGTTCATGATGATTTCATGTGGCTAGAAGAACAACCATTTAAAATAACCAAGGAAATCATTCATGTAATCACTGGTTATCCTATCTATGATCATGCACGAGCTCAGAAGATGATATCACAAAAGGAATTGATCAGTTTAACCGGAGTAGAATCAGATTACAGAGGACTGAAATTGAACAATGTCACTGATGTAGAACTTAAGTTTGCTATTAGAGTAATTGGTTACTGTTTCTTCCAATCGGCAAGGGAAAATAGTGTACCCTGTGCAACAGTTGACTTAGCTTATAAAATTGTGAAAAAGGGAATGAAAGTTGACTTATGTGAAGTGTTATTGAAGAACCTATTTGAGAATCTGAACACAATAAGGAAACCGAAGAAGAACAACTTGGTAAATACACTAAAGTTTGGCTCACTTCTTGTATGCATGTTTTTCTACTTTAAAAAATTCTTTCCATCAGTCGGTAAAGTAGTTTGGGAGCTACACCGACCAATCACCTATCAGATCAATGACTTTATCAAGAAGCTAGGTGATAATTTCAATGATATCATGGATGATTATTTCAGTAAATTTCAAGAGAAGATGCACAACAGGTACTGAATTCCACCCTAGCTAGTGGAGAAATATAAAGATGATATATGCTTTGAGGTAGACACTGACTACTATTATGTGAATGTTGTGGAACCGAGGACTCATTCCTTGTCACCAATGGGTTACGAGATTGACTTTGACATCACAAAATAGCAAATTGATGCATTTCTTACATTGCCCAGGCATGCTACCGAGCTAAGATATGGAATCTATGAAGAAGTAAAGGAAAAGGTAAAAATGAACATTGTAGTACCCAAAGCTACAAGAAAAGCAACAAAGATGATAAAGTTTTTAATGGAGAAATTCGGAGAAGATTCTTCCTCTACACCTTTCAAAGGCACTCTTGCCATCACCGAAGAGGAATCAGAAGCTCAAGAGGCAACTATAACACTGAGCACCAAATTGCCTAAGGGTAAAGTGTTAAAAAGAAAGAAACAGGACACTTCAAAGGCCCTACCAACTCCTCCAACAAAGAGACCTAATACAAGAGCATCTGCAGCATCACTGAGTAAGAAACAAAAGAGTGTTACTGCTCCCAAGGTAACAAAGACCTACAAGAAATCTACTCGGAGACTCATTTTGGCAAAAGAGTCTAGTGATATAGAATCTGAAGATGCAAACAAATTCCAAATTGTCAAGAGCAAGAAGGTAAATATACATAGTGTTGACAACTTCTGTGCTAATCTGAAAGAATATGGCAGATTTGGTTCATTTAGATATGTCAAGTATGAAACTAGAAATAATGATGAGAAGAGACAAATTGAAGAAGCTGTCATCTGCACACTTCTAAAGTTTCGGTTAGCTCCATTGGAACTAGTAAAGTCACTTCCAAATGAACTTTACTTGCATATTGATAATAGGTGGAAGTATGCAATGAACTCAGAGAAACAAACAGAGAAAGAAGTCTAGTCCATCTATTTCTTGATATGTCAGTAGTAGAAATAAAGGAACATCTAACAACCTACAATTCAAAGTTTCTTGTCAAATAGAGAGCTTTAAAACTGATGAATGGGCTATATATTGACGTAGAAAATGAGACAAAAGCAAAATGGCAGGAAATCTTCAAAATCAAGGATGTCGGTGAACAATCTATAGTTGAAATCATTGATGTCACCGAGCATGATCTTGATGTCACCGAGCACGGTCCTGATGTTACCAAACAAGACCCGGCTGACACTATTCAAATAGATGAAGATGTCATGGATACAGAGGAACCAGAACAGGAGATGATAGAAGGCACTACATATGCAAAACTTGTATCTAGTGAATCTATTTTAGAACAAGTTCAGCCTTATCCACCGATCACTCAACCTGTCTCTACCGAAGCTCCTCAAGATATAGCACAAGGCACCGAAGGTCACAAGTCTACAGCAGGAGAAGATACTACTCTAGAATAGACCTCTCAAGCACCTTCGAGCACTGAAAATGTTGTAGCTGAGACACCAAAAGACACCACAGAGACTACAGGAACCGACCAAAGTGTTGCCTCTACCGAGCAACCAACCGAGGATCAACAAGCCTCCCAAGCTATTGTCCATCTTCCCACCTGTTGAACCTTCTTCCAAGAAAGTCTAGCTCTCTTAACACAAGCTAAGGCAGGAGACAACTCCTACAATCCCAACCTACTCACAATATCTGCCTCATCTCTATCCAGAGGAAAATGCACCTCACATTTAGCTTCCACCGTCTCCTGAATCATAACAATGATTCTATTCCACAATTGTTGAACTACCAGTCTGACCTCATGAAAGATCCTCCTGTTTCTCTTGAGCCAGATCTGCCACAGAATGAAAATGGGCCCAATGTACTAGACAGTCTGGAGGAAGGAGGAGAGGTTAGGGGGTCTACCCAAACTGCTCCAAAACTTCACTAGAGAATCCACGTGAACATAAGAATGCTTCCACACCCCCCACCAATAGTGCCAAATAAGCATAGAGAAGGGGCATCTAAAGAACAAGTGTGAGGAGTCTTCATCCCCATTACCGCACAAGACACAAATGGAAGGCCCCAAAAATCCCTGCTTGCGAATATTGTCCCAAGTTAGGCATATGTTCAAAGCCAAAGTCCAAGCGAAGCAGTTACACTTCGGGCAAGAAAAATTATTCCACACCTATTTCCACCAGAGCACCTCTCTTCCCTCAATTCTTCGGTTCAACAGTTCTCGGTATCCACTAGCTATAGTAAAGATGCCCTTAGGATTCAGAAACCAAGCAATTCCATCCCTACCCTTGAATGAACTACAATGTCTATTTGCCAAAATGCCATGCAACTCAGCACACTCTTCCTCCATCCCAGTGACCGACCACTCATTAGGGGCCTTCCACCACTCCATTTCCAGTCGTCCACACCTATACATAGCCTTGAAGTCACTCACCCTAGACCACCCTGCCTCCAAGAACCTTTGGCAAAGATTCCCCAGGTTAGAAAATTGGTCCAGGATGGGGGGGTAACCATCCCAAGAGTCATTCTAGAATAGGACCTCTTCCCCCCTTCTACAAATCCAAAAGAGCATGTCCTTAATAAGAGAATCCCCCTTCTTAAGAGTACTCCAAATCATTGAGCCTTTTCCCTCAAGCGGATATCTTGGAATTTCCTCCATCAGGATCCTGTGCATATATTTGTAGGCTAAAATCCTAGCCCAGCCATGATCCTGCTCAACACACCACCTCCAATACAATTTAGCCACCAGAGCCTCCCCAAATAAAATAGCCTGCCTTAAACCAAGCCCCCCTAACTGCCACGGGCTACACACCAAATCTCAATTAATGAGACTCCATTTGGAGGAGGAAAGATTGCCTGCCCATAATAATTGCCTTGCTAGAGAATCCAATCCCTTCAAGAACCACTTACGAGCCACTTGAAGCATACATCGATAAATCGGAAGAGCTTAAACCATTGACTGGACCAGTTGAACCCTCCCATCAAAGGATAACCATCTATTTGTCCAGTGATCAACCTTCATGCAAAATTTATCCAAGATACTCTGCCAAAATTCCCTAGGAGGGTTACCAGGAGAAATAGGAATACCCAAATAAATCAAGGGCAAACAACCAACTTGGAATTTCAAGATGAGAGCAATCCTCCTTTGAATAGAACCAGGAGTGTTGAAGAAGATGATAGAAGATTTATCCTCATTGATCAACTGCCCTGAAGTTGCAAGATAAACATCCAAGACCTTTCTCAGATTAGTGGCCTCTCTTATCCGAGCAGGTCCCATCAGGATCGTGTCATCAACAAACTGCAAATGAGACTGTGGCTACAAGTCATTACCCCAACTCCATCCCTGAATAAACCCCAGACCCACATTATTCTTAATCAACCTCCCCAAACCCCCATCCAGAAGAATGAATAGGTAAGGGGATAGGGGATCCCCCTAGCGAAGACCCCTAGAAGAACCAAATAGCTCAGTATGATCTCCATTGATTAGCACTGAGAAGGAGGTAGACGTAACACAACTCATAACCCATTGGATTCATTCATCAACAAAGCCAAATGCCCTGAGAATCTTCTGAAGGAAGGACCAATGTACTCTATCGTAAGCCTTAGTCATGTCCAGCTTAATAAACATAGCTTTTCCCCTAGAAGTTGCCATAGAGTGAATGGTCTTCGTAGCAATGACCACCCCATCCAGGATTTGGTGCCCTTCCACAAACCCACTCTGCTCCTCAAAGATAACCTCCGCCACACTTTTTCAACCTATCCACTATCAACTTAGAGATGATCTTGTAAATCACATTGCAGAGAGAGATAGGTCAGAATTGTCCTAACCAGTCAGCCCCATCACACTTGGGGATAAGTGCAATGAAAGTCGCATTCAAAGCCCAAAGCATCTGCATATTCCTCTGGGACTCTTGAACTACTTCCAATAAATCCAGTTTGATAATATCCCAAAATTATTGAAAGAATTCAACCGGGAACCCATCCGGTCCAAGAGCCTTTCCCTTTCTCATGTGAAAAACAATCCTCTCTAGTTCTTCCAGTGAAATGGGACTCATAAGCTTCTCATTCATCTCCCTAGTAACTAGAGAAGGGATGTAATTGAGAACTTGATTCTCCTCCACCGATTCCCCCTGAGAATCCTCCCTGAAGAGGGACCGGAAATAATGAAGAGACTCCTTAGAGATCTCCTGCAAGGATAAAAGCTACTCACCTCTATCATTGATCATAACAGGAATGGCATTTCCATGTCTTCTTTCTTTCACTGAGTTGAAGAAGAAGGTAGTGTTCTTATCCCCCTCTTGAAGCCAATCGATACGAGCTCTCGGTTTCTAGTATATTTCCTCCCTAAGCTCCCATTCCTCTAAGGTCTTGACAGCCCTGTCTTCCTCCCTAAGCAAAGCTTCAGATAAACCATGCTCTCTGATGTCGCTGGTGATGCCATTCAACACTATCTGAGCAGATTTCTTAGCATGGAAAATATTTCTGAAACCCTGATGGTTCCACTGTTTAAGCTGGAACTTAACAAATTGCAGCTGCTTGGCAAAGGTGTACATAGCAGTGCCAAAGGCAGGCCTCCCTTTCCTCCACCATTCTGCTACAAGAGTCTACAAAGTAGGATCCCAAAGCCACATAAGTTGGAATTTAAATGAAGGAGAGCAAGTGACCCGAGTAGAAGAAGAAACCATCTTGATGGGCCTGTGGTCAGACCCTCTCCAGTCAAGAATCTCAAAGCTTGTGGACCACTCCCCACCAATCCAAAAACTCGAAACCAAAAAATGATCCAACCTTTCCACAATCCAATACTCCCCTACCCTCCTATTGTTCCAGGTGAACAAACCATTACCAGGCTTAATGTCAACTAGATGCAACGATGCTATATTATCCCAAAAAAGGAAAGACAAAGGTTCCAACTGCATAACACCCCCCTTCTTCTCACTCAACTCCAGGATGGCATTGAAATCCCCCGCCATAATCCAAGGGTGGAAAGGGACCAACCTTCGTATACAAGAAATTAGGGACCATAAGTTCTTCTTACCCTGAAGATCAATGGGGGCATAGATGTTAGAAAACAAGATATATTCCCCAGTCTCAAGACTAGAGACAACCTTGGATAGCGAAGATCTGGAGGCCACCCACCAAACAGGGTGAATCCTTAAAGGGTTCCACAGACAGGCCACCCCTTATGAGGAACCCACAGCCCCAATACACTGACACTGGTATCTCCCCCAAAGCTTTGGCACCAGATCCATCATACTTTCCATAGAAATTTTTGTCTCCTGCAAAAATAGGATATAATCAGGAGAATGACTCCTTATCAACTCTCGAACAGATTTTTGTCTAGGGACACTATTCAAGCCCCTCACATTCCATGATAAAACAATCATTTAGGGGGATTGGAAAAGTGAGAATCCAGAGTCTTTACTAACCCTGACTCAACAAAATTCTCCCCCGTCAATTTAATCTTCTCCAAAACCTTTTTTCTGCCAACCTTTGAACTCTTCTCCGTTGATCCTTTCTTAATGTCCTTCTGGTGGAGACCCAAATGTAAGCCCATCATGTTCCTTTTGGCCCCAACAAATTCCAATTTTTGAGTTGAAGGAGAAACATCCCCCCCAGCCAGCTCCACTGCAACACTAGTAATGGTACCCAACTAAGCCACACCTGGTAGATCCATCTCCATTTGTTGGCTTCTAGCGATTTGCAGAGCCTAGGTCGAGTCCCAATCCACACTATCATTGACCAACGCTGATGCACCCTGCTCCAAAGGAGTCAACCTAGGGTTCACCTACTACTGGATGAGGTCATCCAAGGCTTCAAACCTGTTAAAGGTATCCTCCTCCTGTCTCTCTTGAAGGGGCCTCTTTTATCCCTGATTCCTCTTCTTTGTCTTAACTGGGACAAAACCATCAGTACCCATAACTTCCCCAGTCGAGGTGGCTTTTCCTTTGTCGACCCCATCTATGTTGTGGGTCGGCTGTTGAGGTTGGCACACCATTGGTTTATATCTAGGACACGTGTGTTGCAAATGGCCATAATCATGACACAGACGACACTAAAATGGTAGTCTCATAATCCAGCTTCTGAACCCAGGAATAAGAACCCGCACACATATCTATAGCATATGGCAAAGGCTTACTAAGATCAATTTCGACATAGATACGGGCAAAGGTCATTACCCTTCTCCCCAGGGTTTGCGATGAGGCTCTAACTGGCCTCCCAAGCACTAAAGTGAGCATCTGTAGCACATCCTCCCGACAACATTCCACCAAAAAATGCGGCAAGCGGACCCACACTGGGACCCTATTCGAGAGTTCCTCCGAAGGATTGAACCCTGCATGCCAAAGTTTGATGAACAACCCCACCTGGTTGTAGAAATATGGCCCTCCTTCAAAAACCCTACTTTGATCCTCCATGCAATTGAAGGTAACCATGAAGTAGTTGTTTGCCAGTAACATAATCTCAATTTCCCCTTCCAGTGCCCAAGATCTCTGAGCCCAGTTCTCCAAAAACTGTAGAGAAACCCTCATCCCCAAGAACTTGCAATATAACAAATGTTTTAAAAAGTAATCGACATCCTCTGATATCATCTCCAGAGGAATACTCAACCTTGGTCTCTCGCTTCACCTCTCCAGGAAGCCATTAATCTTCAAGATCCGAGAGCCCCCAGCACTTCCAGCCCCGGACTCTGAGGCAAAAAGGTGATTATCAAAGGTCTTTAAGCCCTGGACTCTGAGGCAAAAAGGTGACTATCAAAGGTCTTTACATTTTGGGGTGGAGTTTTCAAACCCATCACAGCTTAGAAATCCATATCGTGAGGCATCTTCGAGGCCTCTCCACCAGATCTAGACATTGTAACACTCGAAGAGCCCCCCTCCCAAAAGGAACTGGGCAAAGAATTCACACCCCCTTGCAGGGCCACACACTCTCCCCAGCAAGAAAATTGATGCCCCCACTGCCCTTCCTCGCATCCACGCTATGACTCCATAGAAACCCCCAACCCCTGCCTCCCGTAGCTCCTCCCACCACCCGCAGCAACACCCACCCTCGCAAACGCCACCCTCCCGCGGCCGCACCAATAGCAGGGTCCCCTCACAAGCTAGGGTTGCGATGCCCTAGCCCGCACTTAGCTCCCACCATGCACAGCACCATCCTCATCAAGAATCGAGAACTCCCTCCCCCTAAACCTATTCTTTTATTCTAACTCTTTCCTTTCTTTTTATCTTTTATTCTTATCAAGCTAACCCTAACCCAAAATTGGGTTAGGGCTGCTTGTTCTACATGCTTCCCTTTATTTTCCCCTTTTTTGGGGTGTGTGTGTGCAGGGTTTCATAGCGGCAGAGGAAGGCGAAGAAGGCCGAAGATTCTTGGGGGGGGGGGGGGGGGGGGGGTCGAACTGAGGCTCACCACAGTGCCGGCCATGGCCATCCACTATGGTTAACCATAGTGACAGCTGCAACCGACCACAGTGGTTTGACCACAGTGGCGATCGAGCCGTCCACTGCAGTTAACCGCCAGTGTGCGGTTAACCCGTAGTGGCGACTGAGCCGACCACTGCGGATTAACCCGCAGTGGCGGCCGCACTGCACTGCAGCAACCCACGAGGAGGCGGGGTGGGGTAGAGCCCTCGACTCCCCCATCCCAATTTGGCATAGGTAAATTTTTATTTTTTATTTTTTTAAATAGTTTTATTTAGAAAATAGAAAACATTAAGATGTTTTAAATATATATATATATATATATATATATATATATATATATGCGAATATATTATTAACTGTGAGGGCAAACATATCTCTGGTAAGAACCAAAAATCTAAATAAAATGACAGTGTTTTATTTCCAGAATATAATGTATATGAGATCTCTCCTTCATTTTTTTAAATTAGATGCAACACATGTTCTATATAATATTTCTTACAGCAGCATAATAGATTGAAACAAAACAGTAGATTTCCTTCTCTTTTTTTGTATTTAACCTGCATGTATAGATATATATATATATTTATAAATCTATATATATATGTGTGTATTTTCATTCCTACAATCTGCACTTTAATTTTATGTACAACTAACTCAGGAAATAGGTATAAATGACAGGAATAACTTATTTAACAGCTACACTAATTCTTTCTCTTTATTTTGATAAATAAATAAATAAAAACAGCAGGATCAATATTTTAAGTAGGGTTAAAACTAACACATAAAAGTATCATCCCTATATTTGTTTTCAAAACTATAGACAGAAATAGTTTTTTCCTATTTATTTTTAACTGTATTTCTGACACTTATATTTGCAGAATAATAAAAGAAAACATAATGGAACAACTTCGATATACAACTATTTATTTCCTTTCCATTTCCAACATGCATACACTTTATTAACAATTAAAAAATAGAAAACAGATTTCCTTCCATTTTTTTTTTTGCAATGAATAATTACAAAGAAATAAATCAAATATCTTTAGGGAAATAACTCAGATTTTATTCTTTCTTTGCAAGATTAAAATCTAATAAAAGAATACATCTTGTTTCATGATAAAACTAAATCAAATAAATACATTTAATACATCATGGTATTTCTTTTACAAATAGGTAGGTACAAAACTAGCCTCTCATTTCTATTAAATGAGGGCTTCCCAAATACATTTATTTTCTTAATACAAATAAAGATAGGATCCACTCAAGCTTTTCCTTCCAATCTTTTCCAAGCAAACCTGCAATAAAAGCTTTTAGGTTTTGACCATGGAGGCTCACCTCCCAACCTAGGCTTACAAGAAACCACCCTCGAGCTAGGAGAACCAAGGCTAGATGAGATACACACATTCAAAACACATATAAGCAAGAAAACTCATAACAACATTAACACTCTCATCCCAAGGATAAACAATGTCACTTGTGTGACTTTTCAAGTGGGGTGAAGGTGGACCATATACCTAAAGGATAATTTTGCAAGTAGAGAACATAATACCATAGCAAGGCTACAAATAAACACATCCACAAGTTTCAAACTTGTCCCTACAATTCTTTATGTCCCCCAAGGAATACAAGCCAACAAACTCCCCTTATGACCCCCATTTCATAAACAAAATACTATGCAACAAGGGTCCCATAACCTCTTGTAAATCACTCTCTTCCAAAGAGAGCCTCTACACTCATAGGCTATCAAACAACCCGTCACCCCAAGGCCACTCTTCCCTCCCAAGGGTGAGTTTGGCCTTGAAAAATCCCAAAACAAAACTCCAAAAAAAAACACAATAACAAAAGAAAAGAACACATAGGAAAGAACTCAACTTCTTCCCAACACACTAAGATATCAACAATGAAAATAAACTATAACAAGAAATCTTTTCAACAATACAATAACATACATGATCTAGAAAAACAACCAACCTTAAATCTGCCAAAAGGGATGATGAATCTTGTAGAAGAGCTGCCCAAATCCACTATCTTTTCCCCTCAATACTTAGCCAAAAATCCTCCAAAAACTTACCAAAAACCACTCAAGAATCTAAGTCTCCAAAATGGAGAGTGGGTGATCAAACTTCTCCCTCCCAAACTATTACCTATGAAGGCACTCCTCACTCTTTCCAACCTACTTGGGAAGGGTGAAGGATGTTCATTGGTTGGTCTTCCCAACACCCTCCAAACTCTCTAGACAAGGCACCTTAGAAAGGGTAAAAGGAATGGGGAAGAGCAATGTCACTCATGAGGAGAGTTGTCTAACCTAGGAAGGCTCCTCTAAAGTTGAAATTTGGCCAACTTGGGAAACTCAATTTTTGGGGAGGCTAAATAGCCCTAGGGAGTTGTCTAACCTAGGAAGGCTCCTCTAAAGTTGAAATTTGGCCAACTTGGGAAACTCAATTTTTGGGGAGGCTAAACAGACCCTAGGGGGAAAAAGAATGGCGGAGCGAAAAGGAGCGAGAATCCCAAATTTCAAATTGGGAAATGGTGGATTTCCTGGGGAAGGCGGATTTCCTGGAGGTAGCAGTTTTTCTGGGACCAGAACTGGCAAACAGGCAGGAGGTTAGGCATCTCAAGGGTCAGAAGAGGACAACGAAAAAAGAAAAAGTGGGAGAGGATAAAGATTCAAAACCTGGGGACCCACACGACAGAGGAAAAGGTAAAAAATGGTCTTCGCTCTTTGGAGTGAAGTCATTGGCTAAATCTGGGCTTCCGGAAGTTTCAAATATCTCAGACCTAGCCTCTGGACTGGTTGCTCTCTCTGTTCTGGACAAAGTGGTTGACATGACTATAGCTGGCCTATCCATGACATTAGTGGGATGATTCTCTAGTTTCAGGCCTAACATCAATGATGTTAGGAATTTCATAAGGAGAAAATGGCTCGTAAAAGGTCAAGTGGACATGGCAGCTCTGCCTAAAGGGTTTTTTACCTTCGCTTTTAACTTGAAGAAGACATGAATAAAGCTCTTTGTGAAGGTCCTTGGATGTTTGGTAAGTCATCCCTGGCTCTTCAGAAATGGGCCCCGAACCTTACCCTTGACAAGTCCTTCTTTGTTTCTGCGCCAGTATGGACGCGTCTCCTGGGTCCCCCACTGGAATACTAGAATGAGGAAGTTTTCAAGGGTATTGTGAAATCCTTTGGAGAACTCCTGATGATTGACCCGATGACGGAAGCTAAATCAAGGTTAGTCTTTGCTCGTATCTGCATAAATGTTAATGAAATGACGGATATGCCTCAATCCATAGAAACAATATCTAAACTTGGAAAATGGTCACAAGCTATTGAATACGAATCTCTTTCGTTTGCATGTTTCCACTGCAAAAAATTGGGCCATTGGGAAAAATCATGTCCGCTCAAGAAAAGCAAGGAAAGCAAGACCGATAGCAACATCAAGAACAAAAAGATCTAGCAAACGGTAAATATAAAAGGAAACCCACCAACTAAGTGTAATCAAAATAAGGATGTAATGAATTTAGCAAATGAAGTCAGGAGGACTTGGAATAGCAGTAATGATAAACAAGACTGTGTCTGCTCTAACAATCAACCAGAGAGCTCTAAAGAAGTAAAGCAAGGTATTGAGTCAAACAATAAATATAACCCAGAGGACCAGGAGGTTGGATCTGTTAGTCAGGAGAAGGAAGAAACTATCCTGGACTAGGAGGCTGGATCTGTTAGTCAGGAGAAGGAAGAAACCATTCCAGCCACATCATTCTCAAAATCGGTCAAGGAAGACTTTAATGAAGCTCAAGACCCTACTGACATTGAGCCCATACTACTTTTAACTAATGGAAGCCCAAAGCCACTTCTATGTAAAACCCCTCCTCAAATTTTGGATATGCTAGATGGGAATTTCCAGATTTCCGGTTCGAGAGAAGGAAAAATGAACAAGGAGGAACTCAATGGAGGAATCTCAACTAGAAGCAAGATCAAGAAAAAGGCAGATGTTGGAAGTCAGAACAAAAAGCAGGGAAGGCCATCCCTAAAACATCAAAGGGAACAAGAAAGCTGGAAGAACCATGTTGATGGAATACAGTGTTCCATTGAGTCAGCCCTATCCCCAGTTAAAGTATGAAGATAATATCCTGGAATATCAGAGGGTTGAAGGCCCCTCATAAGAAGGATGTGTTGTGAAACATCATAAGAGGTCACAAACTGAATATGGTCCTAATACAGGAAACCAATATGTCTAATGAAAAAGTTCAAAAGATTAGAATTTTCAATGAAAATGGGGTCATAGGATCTAACTCGGAGGGAGCTTCTGGAGGAACTGTGATTTTTTGGAACCAAAAAGCTATAATAGGTAAGGAAATCATCTCTACTTTTAATAGGAACTCTACTCAGCTTGAGCATATTAAGAACAACTTTGTTTGGGTGTTATCTAATGTCTACGCGCCCAACACCAAAACTGGGAGAGTTAAATATTGGAACAGCCTAGCAGCCAACAGACTCAAGTTCATTGATCAAAGCTGGATTATTATGGGAGATTTCAATACTCTGCTCAAAGAGGAAGAGAAGTTGGGAGGTATCCCTTTACAACTTGATGGGAAACAAGACCTTATGGATTTCATAAATGATCAAGCTCTCATTGATGTGGATCTCTAGGGTATCAATTACACCTGGACCAATAGAAGAACCGGAGCTGATCTGATTCAAGTTAAGCTTGATAGATCTTTAATTTCTCCTGACTGGTTTCCTAAGTATAGCTTCTCCCTTGCTTCTGTCATCAAAATTGGGTCTAACCATTACCCCATCTCCTTTACTCCCAACTCTTTTTCGGCCAAGAGAAACTTCCCTTTTAGATTTGAAAAAGCTTGGCTTTCCCATCCTTCTCTAGAAGCTCGTATTGCTAAATGGTGGAATTCTAAAGTGGAGGGTATGGCTCTTTTTAGAATTACCAAAAAGCTCAATATCCTAAAAGCTAAAATTAAAATCTAGAACAAAGAGATTTTTGGTGATATATTCAAAAGAAAAATTCAAATCAAAGCTGAAATAAAGGAGGTTCAGGATAGAATCCAAGAGGTTGGGTTGTCTGAAGATCTTAAGATGGCCGAAAATGATCTTTTATCCAAATACCACACCATCATTTCCAATGAAGAGACGTTCTAGAGATAAAGATCCAGAGCCTTGTTCTTGAAGGAAGGAGATCAAAACACCCAGTTCTTTCACTTAACTGCTCTCAAGCATAGGGCAGCCAATAGAATAGCCAGTTTATCCTGCAACAAAGGCATCCTAACTGAGGATAGCGATATCAGAAAGGAAGCTCTCGAGCATTTCAGCACCCTGCTGGGAGATGTGGATAACCTGGATTTCAGCAATCAAAACACCCTTTTGCAAGCTATTCCTTCAATCCTGACGGAAGCTGATAACAACCTTTTATCCTGTATTCCCACTAATCTGGAAATCAAAAAGGTGGTGTTCTCCTTTCAAGGAGATAAATCCCCTGGTCCGGACGGCTTCCTTATGTTCTTCTTCCAAAAATTTTGGCACATAGTGGAGGCTGACATCTGCAATGGTGTCAAAGAATTCTTTGGCGCTAGAAGACTCCTTAAGGAACTAAATGCCACCTTCATTGTCCTTATCCCAAAGATCCCCGGAGCTGATTCTCTCAACAAGTTTAGACCTATTAGCTTGTGTAGCTCTGTTTACAAGATTTTATCCAAGGTTCTGACTTCCAAGTTGTTGGAAATTCTTCCTAGGATTATCTCTGTCCAGCAGAATGGCTTTGTCCCTGAAAGACAGATTTTGGACTCTATCATATCCGTTCATGAAAATATCCACTCCCTGAAAGTGGTGAATAACCAGGGCTTCTTCCTAAAGTTATACATGGCTAAAGCCTTTGATAGAGTAAATTGGCAGTTTCTCCTTAGGATCATGAAAGCATTTGGTTTTGGTGACAAAGTTATTCAGCTTTGTTCTCAACTCATGGAAGCTTCCTCCTCTACTGTTATTGTCAATGGTTCCCCATCCAGTTTCTTCAAAAGCTCCAGAGGTCTTAGACAGGGGGAGCCCATATCCCCTATCCTGTTCACTATTCTAGCTGAATGCCTGGGTAGATTTATTCTTAAAAATGTGGAAGATGGCAATCTTAAGGGTTTGAAACCTTCTTCCTCCAATGTAGTTTGTTTTCATGAACAATTCGTTGATGTCTCTATTACCATGGGGGAAGCCACCATTCTAGAAGCTAAGAACATGAAGAATATTCTTAACACTTATGAATCTGTCTCTGGCCAAAAAATCAACTGGGATAAAAGTTATTTGTTCTTCATAAATACCCCGGTCCAAAGGCAACTAAGGATTGGAAGGATTCTTGGCTGCAATATATCTAAGCTTCCCTCTACTTATTTGGGGCTTCCTTTGTGTCTCAAGCCTGAGGATTCTTTATGGAATAAGTTGATAGACAAACTTAACTTGAAACTTGTTGGTTGGAAAGGGGTTGTCCTTAGTCAAGCAGGAAAAATTACTCTGCTCAAAGCCACTCTTCAAAATCTTCTTGTTTATGCTCTCATCCTATTCAAAATTCCCTCAAAGTTTGCGGAAGCCATTGAAAGAATCCAAAAAAAGTTCCTTTGGTCGGGGGTGGAAGTCAAAAGTAGAATACCCCTTATTTCCTGGAATAAAATTTGTTCCCCTAAGGCCTCAGGTGGGTTGGGCTTAAGGAAAATTGGTTCTATGAATAAAGCTTTATTAACCAAACAAATATGGAGACTGAAAGGGGAGGAAAGAGAATGGAACTCAATCTGGAAAAACAAATATCTCTATATGCAATCCTCTGAGGAAGAATTCCTTGATAATTCTTTCATTGTTCAAGGATCAGCTATATGGAATGTTGTTCAATCTGCTAAAAGTTGGGCTGCTGCTGGTAGAACCTGGAACCTTGGGGACGAAAGGAGAATAAGATTTTGGGAAGATAGATGGATTTTGGATAAACCTCTGGAGGAAATCCCAATCCTTAAAGATTGGAAAGACTGGTTCAAAATCAAGTTTGGTGAGTTGGTCAGAGATTACTGGAGAAATGGGAATTGGATTGATTTTAGCCAGCAGTGCCCGGGGCTCAAGTTCCTTCAGATAGCTCTCTCTGCTAAAATCCCTAGAGACAACAAAGATGACAGATTGATATGGAGGGAAACCCTGGATGGAAAATATTCTATTTCCTCAGCTGTGGCAATTCATAATGATCCAATAAAAGAATTTCCCATCTGGGCTAAATTTTGGAACAAGAAGTTAGTTCCAAAGGTTAATATCTTCTTTTGGATTTTCATCCAAATAAAGGTTTTAACCCTAGACAACCTTCATAAAAGAGGTTTTATTTTTCCTAATAGGTGTTCTCTTTGTTGCAGGGAAGAAGATATGGCTTACCATATTCTCCATCGATGCACTTTTAGTCAGGACATCTGGAAAATCATCTTGATCAGGTGGAACCTAAGCTGGGTTTCCCCAAACTCCCTTGGGGATTCCTGGCAGCAATGGCAATGCCCTAATTCTAGTCCTAAAATTGTGGAGACTTGGAGAATCACTTTGCCAATTATTATTTGGAATATCTGGAAAGAGCGTAACAATAGGATTTTTAGGGATAAAAGGGCTATTCCTGAAGTGGTGGCAAATAAAATTTTTAGGAGTATTTTTGAATGCCTCTATGGCACTGATCATGGACCTGCTGCTAAAGATGACTTCAAAGACAGGTGGAACCTCTCTACCACTACTACCAACAAGGAAAATGAAAGAGAAGGTCTCGTCTGGTGTTTTCATCCTTAGGGGTGGATTAAGGCTAACTTTGATGGGGCCTCTAAAGGGAATCCGGGTAAAGCTGGATATGGGGGCATTGTCAAGAATTTTGCTGGAAGTTGTTTAAAGGCGGTGGCTGGTCCCCTGGGAAATAAAACTAGCCACTTTGCCGAAGCCTCTGCCACCCTGAATACCTTAATTTTAGCCAAAAATCTTAATTATGATAAATTATGGCTTGAGGGAGATTCACTTAATATTATTAAGTGTTTAAAGGGGGAGTCAGAGCCTTCTTGGTCAATTGAAAATATCATCATGAAAGCCAGGGAGATCATTGCAAGTTTTAAAGAAATAATTATTCAACATGCCTTCAGAGAGAAAAATAGTGTTGCGAATTGTTTAGAGAATATAGGAGTTAACTCTGACTCCCAATCAATTTGGCACAAGGAGGATCTCAATTTAAACATTAAAGAGTCCCTTAGAAAGGACCGTTATATGGGGAGAGAAGGACAATTTAATCATGACAGGTAAAAAGAATTATTTATGCCTTGTTGGAAAGGTCATCATTACTTGGCAAAGCGGCAGATCTCCAACAATCTTTAATTATTTGTCATACGCTTTGTGGGTAACCCACTTCAAATCTCAAGCAACTTTGGGAAAGAAGGATTTAGTTTGCAGAGAAACAGAGCAGATAGCTTGAATTTGAAGATGGGAGGTGAGATGAGGCGGGAGGAACCAGATAATACGTCGACTTGGAGAGCAAAGCCAAAAGTCTGGGCGAAACTCAAAAAGGGTTCTCTCACTAGCTTCATGGAGAAGCTCGTGGACTATGACAAAGGTAGGGTCAACCTCACCATTTCCAAGATTTCTGAAAACTGGTCAAATGGCTCTTTTAAAATCTATAAGGTCAAGTTTAAGTTGGACATTGGGCTCATATCTACTATAACTGGAATGCCCCACACTGGGCTTAATTTCTTTCGAGACCTCAAAGTCTCCAACAACATAGTCAATATGTTCCCGCTAAAAGAGAAAGAAAGGGTTAAAATCGGCAAAGCTACTGGGGGCTACTATGAAGCTGCAAACCTCAAGAAACTATGGGGTTGGGTTCTGAATGCAATTATGGAATACATCACGGTTGAAGGCCATTTCTCCAGGGCCCACACCTACCATTTTGTTCTCTTAAACCATTTAAGACATGACAAAAAGGTATCCCTACCCTACTACCTTTTTAGGTCACTCTCCAGGTCCCTTAATAAACATAGGAATAACCCTTCCAACCTGATTCTCCACTATGGGATTTTGTTGCTCATCTATGAGCATTGCAAAAACCTCGCCCTACAGGAAAATAAGAGGATTATTGCCTCTCCGGGTAAGAGAAAGATGGAAGAAGGAGACTCTAGCAAGGAGAAGGCGTCCTCTAGCAAAAAAAGGAAAAGTGCCTCTGGGTTGGAAATAGAGGAAATTGAAAAGGAAAGCAGCGGTATGGAGACGGACGACTCCATCGGTGAAGACAGCTGGAAAGATGAGGAGCTGGGTAATGAGGAAGAAAGTGGTGGTAATGAGCCTGGTCATGAAAGCCCTATCCTCAGTGATTGCCCTGGTAAGGATAAAAGCCATATGATGGAAGAAGTGGATTTCAAGGATAATGGAGATGGATGTGAATTCCGAGAGGGGAACGAACAAATATTTTGAGAAGGACCTGACTAAGGACAGGGTTAGCGAGGATAAGGAAAGTGCGGGTAAAGGGCTAATCTTGGATAACCTCAAGAAACTCTTTGAGGTGAGAATGGACTACGACAAATGGACCTATGAGCACCTGAAGAACCTAGATAAAAAGGGGAAAAACATGGATGAGAAGAGGGAGGATGAAAACAAAGAGCACCTAAACTAGAAGCAGAATATGGAGGATAAGGTTAAATCACTGGAAGATGGGAAGGAAGCGATGAAAAATCTTATGGGTGTTATCTCGAGTTTCCTTTCTACTATCATTAAAAACCTGGAGGATATCGCTAAGGTCTGTGATCAAACCTTCTCTCCAAAACCGGTTGTGGATCTTGACTTGGATGAAGAGACCATCCAGACTGGTAACGGTGATGCTACTCCAATGGGTGGCACTACGAAGAGGACCAGGGCTAGTGTCAAGAAAGTTGTGGCTGCTCCTGCAAAGAATCTCCCTAATCTCAGGGATAACATCAAAGAGCTGCACAAAATTAGCAACACTCTAGCAAAAGCTCTGGAAAAAATCAACTAGTATCTTCTGGACTCTGGATGGCCTGCTGGCTTTGTGGGGCTTTTTCTGGTTTTCTTTGGTTTTTTGCTAGTTTTTCGTAGGCCTGTTCTCTTTTGTTTCTTGTCATTTTGTTGTTTGAGTTCTACTTGTAAATGGTTTCGAGGCCCCTTCAAAACCTGCTTTTACCTTAATTAAAAACAGGCCCTAGGGAGTGGACACATGGATAAAATTTGCCTTCATCCATAGGTACATCATATGGCCCACTAAAAATGCCCTAACTTGACCCTAGGAGTTAGTTTAACCCCCTATAAATTCACCCAAAGTTTACCTACGGGTCAACCCTGAGTCGACCTTTCTAATGGCTCCCTATCCAAGACTTTCTTGGGACTAGACTAGGATAATTGAAAAATATGCATTGGTAAAACAAATTTCCTCCAAAGGGACATGTCATTGTCAACTCATCTTACAACACATGTGTCAAGTGACACCACAAAAAGAATTACACATCACTAAAATAAACATGGAAAATGTCCCTTTTTGAAATTTATAAATTAAACAATTTTCAAAATAAACACATATCCAAGCATAACATTTACAAATTAAAATACATTTACAAATGAGGTGTTGTCTCTCCAAATAGACAACCCTTGGCTTCACAAATGCACATAGGCCTACGCTTGAGTCTCCAAATAGTTTCCATGGTCACATGGAATAATTGTCCTGCACATCTCATTTTGCACATTAGTAATTCCAAAAATCACACATAATATTATCATATACAAAGGATACAATTCAGACATCACATAAAATTTCATTTATAATAATCAAGTTTCCAATTATCTAATCACATCCATATAAAATAATCTACTAAATGGAATCATCATAATCATCACAGAATTAAATCATTTATAGAGCATGCATCCATAATTTTCTAGCATCAAAACAAAGTATTGCAAATCAAAGTAAATGACATAATCATATCAATGTTATCTAAAACACTAGATCATATAAAATCTATGTCCATAATTCATCAAAATATAGTATCAATAATAGGTCCAACATGTAAATAACTGAAATGCTATGACATCTTGGGGAAGGGCCTCACACCCTCCCCCTCTAGGCATGAACTTCCTTCTGGAGTTCATCAAAAAGATGGGGTACTGAGATCTCATCTGTGTTGCGTCCTCCCATGATGTCGTAACCTTGTCATAAAAATCCCACTAGACCCTAACCCGGTCCAGCTCTCGACCTCGAAGAGACCGTGTCCAGCAAGCCAAAATGTGGATGCGCTCCAAAGCTAGCTGACCGTCTAACTCCACCTGCAAGGAATCCCAATCCAGAATATGAGACTCGTCATAAATTTACTTCCTCAAAACTGATACATGAAACACATCATGGATGTGTGACAGGCTAGGTGGCAAAGCTAGACGATATGCAACTAGTCCTACCCTCTCAAGGATCTCAAATGGTCCGACAAAGTGAGGTGCGAGCTTAGAACCCTTTCCATAACGGATTGGACTCTTATGCGGTCGCACTCTCAAGAAAACTTTGTCCCCAACCATGAAGCTACAGTATATCCTCTTCGCATCTGCATACTTCTTCTGCCTATCTTGTGCCTCTCTAAGGCGTTGTCTAATCAAAATCACTTGTTGCTCCATATCACGAACCATCTCAGGACCTATTGCTACTCTATCCTCAATGCGGTCCCAACTCAAAGGTGTCCTACAAGGTCCATCGTACAAAGCCTGAAAAGGTGGCATCCCCAAAGAAGTGTGATGCCCATTATTATAGGCAAACTCTACTAAAGGAAGGTTCTCTTCCCATCCAGTCTGATGATCCATGACGTACATACAGAGTAGGTCTTCTACCACCTGGTTTACCCTCTCTATCTATCCATCTGTTTCTAGATGATAGGTTGTACTAGAAGTTGAGTCTGGTACCCATTGCTGCCCGTAATGTCTTCCAAAAGGAAGAAGTGAAGAGGGAGTCTCTATCTGAGATAATCTTGTGTGGAACGCCATGAAGTCTGACAATATCCCGCAAGAATACCTATGCCACTACTGGTGTTGTGAAGGTAGTCCGAACTGGTGAGAAGTGGGCCACCTTGGTCAACTTGTCAACTGTCACCATGATGGCATCATGACGACACGTCGACATAGGAAGACCAATGACAAAGTCCACCGATATAGTATCCCACTTCCACTCTGGTATCGCATGAGACTGGAGAAACCCACCTGGATGGCAGTGCTCCGCCTGACTCTATGGCACTCAAGGCATCGGGCTACTAGTACAACAATGAATTGCTGCATACCTGGCCAATAATATAATTGTCTCAAATTTGCATGCATCTTCTTAACTCTGGGATGCACTACATAAGGAGCTCTATGAGCCTCCAACACAATGAAATCACACAATCCTCCAGAAGAAGGTACATAGATGCGCCCTCTATGGCATTGTAGTCCATTAGACTCTAATGAATAGTCTGCATATTTCCCTTTCAAGGTCTCCTGAGATCGCACTACCTGACATACCTCTAAATACCACTCATCCTCTGGCAGTTGCTACAATATACGACCTCTCAAATCTATGTCCATAGACATGTTGCATATCTCATTATGTCTCCTACTCAAGGAATTCGCAACTATGATCTCTTTCCCCTTGATGTAGTGAGCATCAAAATCATACTCACATAAAAACTCCATCCATCTACTCTGACGAGCATTAAGATTAGGCTAAGTGAATATGTACTGCAAGCTCTAATGATCTGAATGAAGCTCAAAATGATGACCCAAAAGGAAGTGTCTCCACCACACAAGTGAATGCACTACTGCTGTAAGCTCAAGGTCATGAGTAGGGTAGTTAAGCCCATTAGTCTTAAGTTTCCTAGACTCATATGTTATAACTCGACACTCCTACATCAGGACTGCTCCTAATCCATCCAAGGAAGCATCTATGCATACCATGAAATCAGACGAGGGGTCTGGCACAACAAGAATAGGTGCACTAGTGAGTGCCCTTTTGAGATCCTGAAAGGCCCTCTCACACCTTTATGTCCACTTGAATTTATTTCCCTTTCGTTGAAGGGATGTAATAGGATGTGCAACCCTAGAGAACCCCTTAATGAAGTGTTTGTAGTACCCTGCTAGACCCATGAAACTCCTAACATCTGTCACACTAGATGGCGTTGGCCAATCCATAATAGCTCTGATCTTCGATGGGTCAATTGAGATCCCATCACTGAATATAACATGTCCTAGATATCTAACCTCTGATCTCAAGAATGCACACTTTGAAAGACTGTCATACAACTGATTGTCTCTCAAACACTGCAATACCTGTCTCAAGTTCTCCTCATGCTCCTTCTCATTCTGAGAATATATCAATACGTCATCGAGGAACATAATCACAAACTGGTCAAGGAAAGTGCAGAATACCCCATTCATGAGACTCATGAATACATCTGGAGCATTCGTAAGACCGAATGGAACCACGGTGAACTCATAGTGGTCATACCTAGTACGAAAAGCGGTCTTGTGGATATCGCTCTCTACAATCCTCAACTGATGGTACCCTGACTTCAAATCTATCTTGGAAAACACTTTGGCACCCTAAAGCTAATCGAATAAGTCATCGATCCTAGGCAAGGGATATCAGTTCTTGATGGTCACTTTGTTCAACGGCCTGTAATCCATTCATAACCAAAGGGATCCATCCTTCTTCTTCACAAAGATGACTGGTGCACTCCAAGGGGAGATGCTAGGACGAATGTGACCCTTCTCTAAGAGTTCCTCAAGCTGCATCTTGAGCTCATTAAGCTCATTTGTGGTCATCCTATATGGTTCTCTCAAAACTGGCTTAGCTCCTGGTACAAGATCTATGTGAAAATCAATCTCTCTGCTAGGTGGCATACCAGGTAGCTCAGAAGGAAAAACATCTACAAATTCCTCAAGGATGGGATGATCATCTAGGGAAGTCTCCTTCTCATTCTCTTCCTCTCTATCACTGATGGTGATGGAAAATAACTGACATCCCTTTCGCATGCTCTGCTTAAGCTGCATAGCAAAAATCATACGAAGTGATACGGGCCTCTAAATCCTTGAAATAACTATGGAGGTACCCTAATTGTCCACACACTTGATCTTATTCTAGCAAAAATCCATCTTGGCTCTATGGGCGTATAGCCAATCCATGCCAAGAACAATGCCATAAGATCCTAGAGGTGTGACTCAAAGGTCTACTAAGGTGGTTGTACTCCCAATCTAAAGCTGACAACTCCTAACCACTGACTCAACAAACACTCTAGCTCTTGAAGCCAACTTCACTTCCCAACTAACACCTTGCCTAGATGCCACTAGCCCGCAATGCTCCACTACCAATGGAGATATAAAAGAATCAGTAGCTCCTAAATCAAACAAGATAGAAACACTGCTACCTCTGATCATACCTGCGACCTCTATGACTGTGGCATGATGCTCTGCCTAGCGGTTGTCAACCACTGCAAAGACTCTGTGGGACTTACCCATGTCCCCAACTGTAGGCTATGAACCTACTATCCACTGACTACCTATCATCTAACCCTCTGGACACTCTCTCACCATGTGCCTCATGGCCCCACAAGTGAAGAAAGCACCGCATGCCTGAAACTAAACACCTTGTGGCCTAGAGTATCCCTGTCCTCCTGTCCTGCTCAAACCACTCAAACCACCCCTAGAGGACTATTAAGTCTGTGTTGGAGGTGTGTAAGGACCCTATGATTGCTGGTCACACCTAGGACCCTGTGAATGCCACTGCTTCAGCTTAAAGCCCTGTTGATCCTATGAAGGCCTTTGCCTCTGATTCTGTTGTGGTTGCTACGGAGGAGGGGGTTTAAAGGACCCCGATGAATTCCTGTGGTTACCCTTCCAGTGGGGTTTCTGAAACCCAAAAGACTGCAATATAGGGTTTTGGTTTTGATGCCAATCCTGCATGTCCTGCGATCTACCCTGAATCTCCTATGATATCAAGGTCATCTCCATGACAACCTGAAGGCTCCCTGGAGCTCCCATCCTGACTGGTCCTGCTATCCCAGCATTCAATCCTCTGATAAACTAGTTGACGAGTAACTTCTCATCTTTCAGGTAGTCAACGTAGGGTAAGAGCTCGAAGAACTTGCTCTCATACTGGGACACGGAAAGACCCTTATGTTGAAGGTCATGGAACTCATCAATCTTGCGCTGCCTATAGTGCTCTGATAGGTACCTATCTCTGAATCTCTATGTAAAGATGTCCCAAGTAACAATGTCCCCAGCTAAATCATTCTTGTACTCCTGTTGCCTCCACCACGGGGAAGTTATTCCTCTCAGAAGGTGAATGGCAATCTAAGCCTTCATCATAGGGACGCAATCCGAAGCACCTGTCTAGACTCAAAAGCCAAGCCTCAGCCTCTACCCCATCGATGGATCCTGCAAAGGATGGTGGCTGAAGACATAAAATCTCCCTGATCTCATCCCTGAGATCACGGGGTGCTCTCTCTAAAATAACTGGTGCCACTACTGGAGGTGCCTTAGGTAGATGGACTGACTCAGGCTCATGCTCAGCCTGGACCTCTATACGGTTAGGAGGTGGACTCCTACTCCGCTCCCTGGCTGTGGATCTATGACTCCCAGAATTTTGGTGTTCTACCTGATGATCTATTGTTGGGAGTTTATCCTGAACTATTCCTATCAGGTTCTCGAGTGCAACCAAAATGTCTCTGTTGGGGTCAATCGGTTGTTCGGGAGGAGCTTCTCGATCCCCTTCTAGATCTGGCTTGTCCCACACAACGTCCTCACATGCCATGTGAACACGTCTAGGACCCCTATCGCGCTTACGAGCTTGTCGTGTAACTAGCGGCATCCTTAATGATCAATAAAATAAAATAAAGTAAATAAATAAAATTAATAACAATTCTTAAAGAAAATAATATTAAAAGCGAAATGTAATGGAGAAAGGTTCCTAGTGTTGGAAACCTTGCTCTGATACCAAAATGTCATGCCCAAACTTTTAGGCAACAACGGAACAACAAAAAAAATTTAAAACAACATAAATACATTAAATAATCTACATTTAAAATGGATTAAATAAGTTTTGTCTTAACTAAGGGTTAACTCTGGGTTAAATAGAATAGCTTACTAAGTTGATTTAATTCAACTTTGTCATTATAGCGTTAATTTTTAGAGTAGACTAATTATTCCCTAAAAGGGGTTGTCACAACTTGATTAATTAATTAAACTAAATTACTTAATTTTCTCTAATTAAAATTCCTCCAATAAATAAATCAAGAGATATTAATTATCTCAATAGTATTAAAATACTCAAGACTAAATAAAAATAATGTTAACTCATATTAAAAATAATTCATTGAACAAACACGAAAATGCCTTTAAATTAAATTAATAAAGTTAACTAGATCAGATATAATATTAGATTAATAAATTCATTTTATATTAAAGTCGAATTTAAATCCCCTTAGATATTTAAATCTCAACTATTAAATATTTGACCAACAATGACCTCATAGGTTAAAATTTTACATTATGCATTTAATAAATTTCATTAATAAAGTCCCCAAAAGAATTTTAACCCAAACAACCATATTTAATTAAATATGCAAACTAGCCTATATAAGAACTAACTTTATCCTAGTCAATAATAGAAATTATTTATTTCTATTTATTGACTATAAACAAATGAGGGGGAAATTCTTTTTCAAATTTTAAAAAGAATTCCCCCTCATTTTATTTTATTATTATTTTAATTACAAACCCTATCTAGGGTTGATTTATTATTCTTTATGCCCTAACCCTATCCTTTTATTCTAACTATTTCCTCTCTTTTTATCTTTTATTCTTATCAAGCTAACCCTAACCCGAAATTGGGTTAGGGCTTCTTGTTCTACATGCTTCCCTTTCTTTTCCCCTTTTTTTGTTGGTGTGTGTGTGTGTGTGTGCAGGGTTTCATGGCGGCAGAGGAAGGAGAAGAGGGCCAAATAATTTCGGAGGGGAGGGTCAAACTAAGGCTCACCACAGTGGCAGCCGCAACCGACCACTGCGGTTTAACCAAAGTGACGACCAAGTCATCCACTACGGTTAACCCACCGTGGCGGTCGAGCCAACGACTGCGGCTTAACCCGCAATGGCAGCTGAGACGACCACTACGGCAACCCGCGAGGAGGCAGGGTGGGGTAGAGCCCTCAACTCCCCCATCCCGATTTGGCATAGGTAAAAAAAAAAATATTTTTTTTCATTTTAATTTTTTTTTTAAACAGTTTTATTTAAAAAATAGAAAACATTAAGATGTTTTAAAAATATATTTATATATATAAATATACATGTATACATACATGTATATACATGCATACATGTATATACATATATACATGTATATACATATATACATGTATATACATATATATATACACATATATATATATGTATATATATACATACATACATATATATGTATATATATATATGTATATACATGTATGTACATATATATGTGTGTATGTATGTATGTATATATATACATATATATATACACATATATACATGTATATATGTATATATATGTATAGATATGTATACATATATACATGTAGATACATATATGTATACATATATATATGTATATATGTGTATATATATATATATATATATATATATATATATATATATATATGTAGATATATATACATATATACATATATATGTATATATGTATATATGTATATATATGCTAATATATTATTAACTGTGAGGGCAAACATAACTCTGGTAAGAACCAGAAATCTAAAATCTAAATAAAATGACAGTATTTCATTTCCAGAATATAATGTATATGAGATCTCTCCTTTTTTTTTTAAATTAGATGCAGCACATGTTCTATGTAATATTTCTTACAGCAACATAATAGATTGAAGCAAAACAATAGATTTTCTTTTTTTTTTGAATATTTAACCTGCATGTATGTATAAATGATAGGAATAACTTATTTAACAGCTACACTAATTCTTTCTCTTTATTTTGATAAATAAATAAATAAAAACAGCAGGATCAATATTTTAAGCAGGGTTAAAACTAACACATAAAAGTATCATCCCTATATTTGCTTTCAAAACTATAGACAAAAATAGTTTTTTCCTATTTATTTTTAACTGCATTTCTGACACTTATATTTGCAGAATAATAAAAGAAAATAGAATGGAACAACTTAGATATACAACTATTTATTTCCTTTCCATTTCCAACATGCATACACTTTATTAACAATTAAAAAACAAAAAACAAATTAACTTCCATTTTTTTTGCAATGAATAATTACAAAGAAATAACTCAAATATTTTTAGGGAAATAACTCAAATTTTATTCTTTCTTTGCAAGATTAAAACCTAATAAAAAGAATACATCTTGTTTCATGATAAAACTAAATCAAATAAATACATTTAATACATCATGGTATTTCTTTTACAAATAGGTAGGTACAAAACTAGCCTCTCATTTCTATTAAATGAGGGCTTCCCAGATACATTTATTTTCTTAATACAAATAAAGATAGGATCCACTCAAGTTTTTCCTTCCAATCTTTTCCAAGCAAACCTGCAATAAAAGCTTTCAGGTTGTGACCATGGAGGCTCACCTCCCAACCTAGGCTTACAAGAAGCCACCCCCGAGCTAGGAGAACCAAGGCTAGACAAGATACACACATTCAAAACACATATAAGCAAGAAAACTCATAACAACATTAACACTCCCATCCCAAGGATAAACAATGTTACTTGTGTGACTTTTCAAGTGGGGTGAAGGTGGACCATATACCTAGAGGAGAATTCTGCAAGTAGAGAACATAATGTCATAGCAAGGCTACAAATAAGCACATCCATAAGTTCCAAACTTGTCCCTACAATTCCTTATGTCCCCCAAGGAATACAAGTCAACAAACTCCCCTTATGACCCCCATTTCATAAACAAAATACTATGTAGCAAGGGTCCCATAACCCCTTGTAAATCACTCTCTTCCAAAGAGAGCCTCTACACTCATAGGCTATCAAACATCCCTTCACCCCAAGGCCACTCTTCCCTCCCAAGGGTGAGTTTGGCCTTGAAAACTCCCAAAACAAAACTCAAAAAAAAAATACAATAAAAAAATAAAAGAACACAGGGAAGAACTCAACGTCTTCCCAACACACTAAGATATCAACAACGAAAATAAACTATAACAAGCAATCTTTTCAATAATACAATAACATACATGAGCTGAAGAAACAACCAACCTTAAATCTGTCAAAAGGGATGATGAATCTTGTAGAAGAGCTACCCAAATCCACTATCTTTTCCCTTCAAGACTTAGCCAAAAATCCTCCAAAAACTTTCCAAAAACCACTCAAGAATCTAAGTCTCCAAAATGGAGAGTGGGTGATCAAACTTCTCCCTCCCAAACTATTCCCTATAAAGACACTCCTCACTCTTTCCAACCTACTTGGGAAGGGTGAAGGATGTTCATTGGTTTTTCTTCCCAACACCTTCCAAACTTTCTAGCCAAGGCACCTCAAAAAGGGTAAAAGAAATTGGGAAGAGCAATGTTACTCATGAGGAGGGTTGTCTAACCTAGGAAGGCTCCTCTAAAGTTGAAATTCAGCCAGCTTGGGAAGCTCAATTTTTGGGGAGGCTAAATAGGCCCTAGGGAGTGGACACATGGCTAAATTTGGCCTTCATCCATAGGTACATCATATGGCCCACTAAAAATGCCCCTAACTTGACTATAGGAGGTAGTTTAAACCCCTAGAAATTCACCCAAAGTTTCCCTATGGGTCAACCCTAAGTTGACCTTTCTAATGGCTCCCTATCCAAGACTTTCTTGGGACCATACTAGGATAATTGAAAAATATGCATTGGTAAAACAAATTTCCTCCAAAGGGACATGTCATTTCCAACTCATCTTACAACACGTGTCAAGTGACACCACAAAAAGAATTACACATCACTAAAATACACATGGCAAATGTCCCTTTTTGAAATTTATAAATTAAACAATTTCCAAAATAAACACACATCCAAGCATAACATTTACAAATTAAAACACATTTACAAATGAGGTGTTGTCTCTCCAAATAGACAATCCTTGGCTTCACAAATGCACATAGGCCTAGGCTTGATTCTCCGAATAGTTTCCATGGTCACACGGAATAATTTTCTTGCACATTAGTAATTCCAAAAATCACACATAATATTATCATATACAAAGGTTACAATTCAAACATCACATACAATTTCATTTGTAATAATCAAGTTTTCAATTATCTAATCACATCCACATAAAATAATCTACTAAATGGAATCATCATAATTATCATGGAATTAAATCATTTATAGAGCATGCATCCATAATTTTCTAGTATCAAAACAAAGTACTACAAATAAAAGTAAATGACATAATCATATCAATGTTATCCAAAACACTGGATCATATAAAATCTATGTCCATAATGCATCAAAATATAGTATCAATAATAAGTCCAACATGAAAATAACTGAAATGCTATGACGGCTCGAGGTAGGGCTTCACACACTCCTAGAGAGCTTAGGTGTCTAAATTGATTATAAGACAATATGAACAAAGCATGAAGCCCACTAGGATAACATTTGGCTACCCTTAAACAAGGAATTATCTCTCTTTGAGTAATCTCCCCATCACATCCAGACCTTGTCGATAAAGTGTATCAGCAATGATGGTGTAACGAGTGGACTGTCGAATGAAGTTTCGCTTTTGGTTTCTTAATAGGTTGGGAGGAAGGGTATTATCTTTCAAGTATGTATAGATTTGGCCATGTCAAGAAGAATCGGGTCTGAATAGGTGACAAATAATTTGGGTATCAGGATAATATTAAGTAGAATAATATTTCTTCCACCAAGAGTTCGTAACAATCTTGATTTTCTTGTGTTTGGAATAAAGAAGCAATTGTAGCCATGGCATCTGCCGCTTTGTTGTCATTCGTTGGGATTTTCTCAAAGGTGATTTAAACAAAGTACTTTTTGAAGTCATCGATCATTCTTTTGTAAGCCATTAGTTTGTCATCTTTTGTCTAGTAATCATCATTGACTTGATTGATTACCAGCTGTGAATCTCCATAAACATGCAACTTTGTGATATCCCATTCTATTATCATTTTGATTCTTGTGACTAATGCCTCATATTCTACCATATTATTGGTGCACAAAAAGCTGAATCTATATGACTTTAGAATGGTATGACCTTGAGGTGTGATGAATAGTATGCCTGCTCCTGATCCATGTTGGGTATAAGAACCATCAAAATATAATTTTCAAGTTTCCTTTGTAACTGTAAGGAAATCTGCATCTGGGAACTCAATATGTAATAGATTGTTATCATGCAGTGGCACTTCTGCTAACTGATCTACAATCACCTAACCTTTGATAGATTTTATTTCAACATACTCAATATCAAATTTGCTAAAGATCATGACCCACTTTGCTAGTCTCCCTGTTAATGTTGCTTTGTTGAGAAGATACATTAATGGGTCTATTTTTGCTATCAACTTGACTAACTGTGTTAGCATATAATGTCACACTTTTTGCTAGAAGAGCTCTCAGTGATACATTTGTGGCTAATATATAGAGCAACAATGGCCTGCCTTCTATCGGTGACATTAACACATGTGGATTCATCAAGTATTTTTTTATTTTATTGAAGGTTTCTTTACATTTGTCATCCCATTTGAATGGAACATTCTTGTGCAATAGATGAGTAAATGGATGGCACATATCTACCAGCTAAGCATTGAACCTTCTGAAAGATTGGAGTCTTCCTTGTAGATAACATAGTTGAATGATATTCTTAGGTGATTCCATTTCCATGATTGCCTTCACTTTTGCAGGATCCACTTCTATGCCTCAAGCTGAAATAATGTATCCCAGAAGTTTGCCATAAGTGATACCAAAAGCGCATTTCTTTGAGTTTAGCCATAGCTTATACTTTTTCTAGCTGCTGAAAAACCTTGTCTAGGATCTCAAGATGTGTTTCTCTAGTGTATTATTTGGCCAATAAATCATTGACATAATCTTCCATGAATGTGTGCATCATGTCATGGAAAATTGTTGTCATCGCTCTTTGGTATGTAGCACCTGTATTCTTCAGTCCAAAATGCATGATTTTCTAGCAAAAAGTACCCCAAGGACATGTGAAAGTTGTCTTCTCCTAATCTTCAGGTGCTATTTTGAGCTAATTCTACCCCGAAAAACCACCCATTAGAGAAAACATGGCGTGCCCTGTTGTTAAGTCCACAATGATATCTATGTTTGGCAAAGGAAAGTCATCCTTTGGACACACTTTATTGAGATCTCCAAAGTTTGTGTATACCTTGATACTCTTGTCTGGCATGTAATTAAGAATGATGTTCGATACCCATTCTAGATATGCAATTGGCCTTATAAACACCACATCTAACAATTTCTTTAGTTCTGTTTTAACTAGTAGAGCTATGTGAGGATCCATTTTTCTCAGTTTTTGTTTTACTAGTTTAGGTCTTGGAGAGACATTTAAATGATGCATTATGAGATCACGATCCAACCCTGGATATCTGCATATGACCAGGCAAAGTTTATTTATTTCTTCTTAAAAAACTCAATGTAGTTTTGCTTCTCTTGCTCTGATAGTGATGTTGTTGTGTGCAAAATCTTTGGATTGTCTAATGTGCCAATGTTAACTGCTTTTGTTGGATCAATCAATAATGAAGACCTCTCTTGATAATATTAGGGTAGGGTGTCAAATCTTCCATCCTCTGGCACCTCAAGGAGGTTTTTACCATTGGATACGCCCTTTCTTTTTACTTTTCCTCGATCTAATGTTGCCATTAAATGGTTTTCAGTATTAGACCTGATATTTGATTTCTTATTTTTACTTTTGCAACTAGGAGATTTGGCACCCCCTTGACTAGAAGATGTGTTATCAAATCACTGGTGGAGTTGTTTTGGGTTCTACAACATTGAGATATAGGGGAATGGCATGATCGTTAGTGAAGGTGTCTATCTTAATACGTCCATTGTTTTCCTAATCAATAAGCTTCGAATGCACCAAAGGTAAGAAACCGTCGGATTGTTGTGTGTCAAAAGCGTTAAGGGTCATAATGGAGATATCAAAGTCTTCAATGATTATTTCCAAGTCTAGAACGCTACTCTCCTCAGAATGACCTCTCATGATTAGTCCCTGATTGTCCTTGTTGTAGTCAGAATCGATAGATTGTGATTCTAATTCAAGTGGTATGTACTCTAATGTTTGTCCTTCATACGAGTGAACTACATTGACGGCGACATCTTTTGCATAACATGAGCCTTAAGAGGATTGTTCAGAGTGATATGAATCCCACTCCCACTCATTGGAATCTATTTCACTAGAAAATTGCAATCTGAGGATTTGTCCATAGAGGTTGTGGGTAGCTTCTTCTCTCTTAATGGCAAGTTCTTCCTATCTTCGCACATTTTCCTCTTCATGTTGCTTGTGAATCACTTCCTCTTATTGTTGCTTGCGGGATATTTCATCTTCCTATTGTTTGTGACTTGTTTCTTCTTCTTGCTGGTCCAATTTGTTATGTCCAAAACTTAGTCCCGATTTGTCTTTGGCATGTTGAGAAAGAGGTTGTATGGGCTCTAGGATACCTTCTTTTCTTTTGCCTACAAGACCCTTACCTTCATATCATATTTTCCACATGACATCATATCCTTTTCCATACTGCTTTGTTGGTATGGTGACATTGTTAACCTCTTATTGGGATTCTTCTTCATCTTTGTATAACCACTGTAAAATGTCTTTATCTTCAGTTTCCTCAGATAGAGTCCCTGATGAGTTGAGACATTGTCATATTTTTATCCTTAGAACTCTTTATTTTTTGTCGTATTTTGATTTACATAGTAGTAATGATGTTTCGAAAGTTTACTATATGTATTTCAGATGTTAGTCTGAACCTATTAAAAGCATGTTTTGTCTTTGCCAGTTTATTCCTGCAACCACATTTATTCCTGCAGCCATGTCATTTATTCATGTTGCCATGCGGATTGTTTAGGGCAATATCATATGTGAAATTAATAGATGTCCTAATTAAATAAAATATGTATGTATGTTCTTTTATGTTATTTATTTTTGAAGTGCGGGGAATAAATGATGTTGCGGTGGAAGCTAGCCTATCACGCCAGTTGCAGGAAGAGATACTCAAGAAGATGACTGAAAGATAGAACAGCAGAAATGTTGAGAAGCATAAGGAACGACATAAGAGGAGAAATCAAGCAATACTATCGATGTCTAACTTAGGTGGTCATTGAAGTTGTAAATATAGCCACAGTATGTTATGATTGTGGTTTGGGTTAGATCCGCATTTCCTGTAGCATAACTCCAGCTATCTCCTTTTTCGATCAATTATCCACCTCTTCTTTTTGGCGTGATTTGTGTTGTCTGCACTAGATTATTTCTTTTTAATAATAAGCTCTTTATCTTCTCTGAGGATAGATAGAAAGGGGGAAAAAAGAAGCAGAGCAGAGGATTTTTCATAAGTGATTTTGAGTTTCTTTTCATATTGAATCATGTAATGACTTTCAAAGAATGATGAATAAAAATATGTTATTCTGAGCATTTAGAGTTGTTTTTGGGAAGCCTGGAATCACTCACTCAAGGGGGCCCACTTGGTGAGTGTTCATGTGTAGTTGTTAAGATTAGTTTTCTTTTCCTAGCTGCAGTAGACGTTCTTGCATTGACTATTCCTACAGCCACTGGAAACAGATCCACTGACTGTTCCTACAGCCAAACCAAAATAGAGTAATTTATGTTTATCAGCATTGAACTTAGCCAGTATTGTTTTATGAATTTATGCAAAAGTTTTCCTGTAGCCTTTCAATAGTTTCAATTATTGCTTATCTTTTCTGCATAATGTTAGTTGTTGCAGTAATACAGAATAGCTGTTGCAGGAACTTAATGCATATATAGTGCAGACCCATTTCAAGTATTACGTCCCTGGGTTGACAATCAAATGAACACTAGCTATGGAAATAGTGACTTTACCAAGTGAATGTCCAAACTTCAAGTTGAGACTTCAACTAGAGTTATTATTCTTATTATTGGGTTGAACAGTCCCTACTTTGACAAATGATCAATCAAATATTTTAAGTGGTTTTGAGACTGGTTGTTGTTTTGACGTTGATGGTTTTCCAAATGATTTTCGAGAAAGTGGTAATTCTAGCAATGAATATTCTCCTATTCCTTTGTCTTTTAGCTACACCTTTTTCTCAAAACTTGCCAAAATTAAGGCAAATGCCTTCTCCTTAGGTGGTGTAATAGAAGAAGATGCCTCTCTATTATGTGGAACAATGACATCTCTCAATGGTTTCAATTTATTGCAATATTGGAAAGGATTAGAGTCTGCTGAAATTGTGATTTCTTGTCCATTGTAGGGAAAATTCAAGCACTGGTGATAATTTGAAGGGAGAGCTTGCATGTCATAGATCCATGGCCTTCCCAAAAGTATGTTGTAGGATAGATTCAGGTCCAAAACTTGACATACTATATCCTTTTGTACGGTTCCTACTCTGATTGGCAACACAACTATTCCTTTGGAGGAACGCTCTTCTTCATTATATGCTTTTATGGTGATCTTCTTCTGGGGGTCAACTGCATTCTCAGAGAATACCAAAGCACGAACAAGACTTAATGAGAAAATATTTAGACCAAATCCTCCATCTATTAGGACACGCTTACTGCACGTTTTATGGATGAGAACTTCAATATGCAAGGGAGCATTATGTGGATGTTGTAAAGACATGTCATAATCTTCTATGAAGGATATGAAATGAGGCATTGTTAGGTGGCCCACCATGGTTTGGAATTGATCAACAACCAAATATTTAGGGACCGTGGTATCTAATAGAGCTTTTTCCAAAATCTCTTTATGTGTTGGTGAAAGTTTTAAAAGCTCTAGTATTGATATTTGTGTGGGTGTCTTTTGTAATTAATCCAATATATTATATTGTTTGGAAGTGGATGGTGTGTTAGTTGTTGGACCCAACAAATTGACCTTGGATTTACTTCTTGTGATGGCATGTGTAGATGCAGGTTGATTTTCCTTAACCACAATAACATTAACCATATTATCATAGGTGTGCATAATTTTTTCTTTTCTTTTATTATCCCTTAATGTTGATGCTTCACCCTTCTTGTAATTTGGGAGTGGAGTTTTGAATGCAGTATGTGGCTCATTTGTTTTATGCCCATCCACAGTAATTACCTCATTGTCTATCAAGTTTTGAATGACATGTTTCAATTGTTGACAATCATTCATTTAATGTCCCTTACTTTGATCATAGTCACAATAACGATTGTCATTCCACCATGCAGATTTAAATTTTGGCTTTGAATCTCTTGCTTCTGGTAATGTAATCAATTTATTTGCATAAGTGTTTTTAATGTCGATTCGAGTGGTTCGTCAATAGGTGTGAATTTTCTTCGAAAGTTGGTGGAAGATGATTTAGGTTTATTGTTATCTTGATTAACAACCATTGTATGACTTGATAGATTGAGTATGGGTTGCTTTTCTTTTACGTTGTTAGCCTCCATAACTCCATCATTGACAATGTTTCTATTTTTGGTCCAAAATTTTGGTTTATCATTGTTGTTGTTGTTATTGTTGGAAGGATTTTCTCCTTCTTTATAAAGTTTCAATACTCCCCTTTTCACCAAAGCCTCCTCAATTTTTTATTTCATTTTCAATCATCTTGTCAAAACTTGGTGGACATTGTAATTTGAGTCTATAACTCATCTTGATGTTTAGATTGTCGATAAAAATGTCCATCTTTTCATTATTTGGTACAAGGCGTGGGTATCTATCAAACAATCACCTCCATCTTTGCAATAATGTCATAAATGGTTCTCCATTTTTTTGTTTTGTGTTGCATGGGTCGAGCATGGTTATCTCATGTGGAATGTTATATGAGTATTGAGAGACAAATTTATCCACCAATTCTTCAAACGATATAATACTAGGTGGAAGTTTTGAAAACCAATCCATGCCTTATCCACCTAAGCTCTTTAGAAATAACCTCATTAGATAGGTCTCCTCATGTGAAAACTCCATGCTCATTATGAAAAATTCCCTCACATGATCTTGTGGACCAGCTTTACCATTATATTTATCATATTTAGAAATATCACAATTTGGTTTAGATTTATGTCAAACTAATATGGGCAAATATATTGCAACGAGTACATTTTTTTGGTTCCCCTTTGCATATATTGAATTTGAATTTGAAGTGCTTGTATTTGTTGAGTGAGTGCTAAAAGGGGATTATCCATGTTATTCCTTGGTTCGTTGTCCATGTTGTTCTGGATTCTTTCACCATGATTTTGAGTATCACTGGTATCATTTCAAGTTTCACTTGTCCTTTCACTTTGTTTCAATCATGTCACATCAAAGTCATGAGGAGGTAGTTTGACACCCAAGTTTGCCAACATCAGAAAATATTTTTCTTTATCAGTCTCCATTACCCTTTTTATGAATTTACCAAACTGAGGTCTTGATGTGCTTCTTTAATTATTTCCTCAGTTATTTATTCATCATCATCTTAATCTCATGGTCTATATCTATGAAAGAAAGGATTTTCTTCATCCGCCATTGTGGATTTTTGTTTTTGTTTCTGTTGTTTAAGTTTTCTCCTCTGATTTCTGGTCAAAACTGGCATACAAGTAACTGAGATTTTAAGCTTTGATCTTTGTTTGAAGTGTAAGTTTAGTATCATTCAACCAAGTCAAATATGAAACATCCTATTGATAAGACTAAGTTAATATGATTTTAAAGCCCTTGTTTCTTGACTAGGGATGATAGATCCTAATGAGGAAACTGTGTTGAAAAATCAAAGATTAGAGATTGATAACTATGCACTTAGGATGTTTGATCTAAGCTTTGTCAAAAGGGATCCACTTGTAAGACATGTTTTTCCTAGTTTTGAACTAACCTGATGGTAATGAAGATGAAGTCTACTCTGAAAAGGGTATTTGAATTTGTGTTTATCTTTCTATGAAATGTTGGATTTTACTCTTTGTCTGGTCTATGAAAATGTCTATGTCCTAGAACAGACTATGGATGTGCTACACTACTCAATCAATGTGTTGGTTTGTACTATCTATGCGCTAATTTGTTCTATCAATGTGCTAATCTATCTGTGTGATGCAATATTTTGGGTTTCTGGGAGGTGTTATTCTATTTTTGATATATTGAATCTATGTGCCAATATTTTCAATCTATACACTAATCTACGGTCTGTAAGCGCTACTCTGTGACTCTGATGCACTAATATGTATTGTCAATGCACTATTTTGTGACAGGGATGCACTAAAATTTGCAGGTCATGTGTTGTTTTGTGACTCTAATGCGCTAATGTTTGTTGCTAATGCGTTGTTTTGTGACAGGTATGTGATAAAATTTGCAAGTTATGCGCTATTCTGTGATTGTGATGTGCTAAATTGCTATGTGATTGTGATGCACTAAACTGCTCTATGATTGTGATGCACTAAACTGCTCTGTGATACTCATTGTTAAACAATTTGACAATTTGATATTTATTTCGGATTAACTTTTTATGTGTTTCAATAGATGATGTTCTGATTAATGATTTAAAAACACATAAGCCAATATTCAAGCAGTTGTTTTTTCCCAGAGTCTAAACACCAAGTGTATGTTCAAGGCTCAAAGAAACCCCAAATTTTCATGGGTATAACATATAGAAGATAGTTCAAGTAATTATAACCTAAGGAGTGGATGCAATGTGATAAATCAACCCATAGCCTGGAATCTCCATGACATAAGTGTAAGCACCCTAAGAGGGGATACCCACTTTTGTCATTGTCGAGAGGTGGCAAATAGGGGCCTTTAGGACTAGAAGGATAACCCAATCACCCTCTCCTCAGAAGGATACAAGTGGCCTATGCAAAGTTGAGGATTCATGCCTATCCTCCAAGGAGCTTGATGGTGAGTGTCTTGGGGGGAAAACATGTTATCCCCTTGCACTAAAATTATCACACCAAGGCTTAAAAGGGTGGCTTCTATTTTAACGGTACTAGTAAGGGCATCCATTTAGAGCGTCGAAATATAAAATTCGCTAATAGGTCTCCCAACCTTGAGAACCAAGGTTTGATATACCCAAAGGTACAAAGGAGAGCTATTCTTGAGCACTTTTATTGACCTCTATTTTCATTAAAATCACTTTTATTTTAGAGTGGGTTGGATGAACTTGGCTTTAGTCATTCCCACTTAGATCATTTTCCTCTCACCTCGCCTTATGGGCTACTCAGAGGGCAGGCCTTCTAAGGTAATGCACTACTTGAAATGAAAAGATCGATGAGTCTGGTTTTTTTATCACCTAATGAAGGGGAGAGCATACTCACCTATCATCACAAACACATATGACATGGTGTTCTTTAACTACCTAATTAAAGATAGATGCCTAATTTAGTGAATTTCAAATATCTCCAGCCCCTGCAGACATTGTTAGTAGTTTTAGATTGTATTCTTTGACAACGTATTAACATACCTGCAAGACAAAAAGTGTAAATTAGTCGAACAATTAAAATTCTGCAAATAAACACCAAGGCACTGAAGTAGAAAAGCTATGCATTATGAAAAGCAGTCAATGTGCTAAAAGAAACTATCTATGTGCTATTATGTTACCTATATGGGCTAAAAGGAGAAGACAAAGCAAAAAATAATAAAAAATCAGATCTTGTCTATGCACTAAAACGTGGTATTGGTGTGCTATTATGGGCAATGTATGCACTGAAACAGAGACTCTATGCACTAATATTTATAAACAATACGCCAGACTGATTTCCAAGCTAACCTGTCAAGAAAAATCTACAAGAAAATATTAAAAATGGGGTAGTGCCCCACAGTGGGCGACAAAAAATGTGTGCAAAAATTATGTGGAATTAACTAACTCAAAACATAAACACACATCAATGAGACAAATGTTTTTAAAAAACCAATCAATACTCCCCAATAGCGTCCCATTGTCCTCTATCTTTAGGGACCTTGTAGATCTGTGGATGTGGCTCTCAACAACATAGATCTCAAGATGACAACCTAAATAATGAGTAGCTATTTGATCTAATTGAAATGCATGATAACTATGTCATGATTAAATGAACGAGATGCTACAATTATGCTATACATAGTGTTATTATGCTAGTATGCTAAATGAGTGTGTTGAAATTGGAGAATTAAAGATCAATAATGCAAGATTAAAAACTCAGCTAAGGGGGGATGAATGAAAATTGAGACTATTTATAGATTTTCCAAGGCAAGAGATGAGGTGGCAGGATTCAACAATGGAGATTTAGTCTAGAGAGATGAATGTGTTATTATTTACTAAGTTGTCATTAGTTTTATGTCCAAAGTCATCCTATATACTCTAGTCGGTTAATACTACCGAAATATTCAGTCGGTAAGCACTAAAGCAGTCGGTTATAGAAGAAAGGAGTCACAGAGTTAAGTATACACCGAGCTGTCTACCGAGTAACGTTCTATGTCTACCGAGCAGCAAAGAAGGTATACCGAGTAATCTGAACCGAGTAGAAACATGTTACCAGATTCAATGAACCTGGACACATATGTGGAAATGTGTTACAAGAATTGAGGAATACGGAACCGTTATCACATAGGAAATTGCACTTCAAGATTTTGTATGATTTTGAGGAAGTTTATCCAATGAAATAATTTCTATGTTTATTCATTCGATGAATCTTGTTTGTAAGATCAAAGCATGAACAGGTCACCGTCCCAGAGATCTATTTATATAGAGTGATTTGAGAATCAAAGAGAGAGAGAGACATGTGTGATAGAAGAAGTTAAAAGGAAAATCATAAGAGGACACATTAAGTTGTGATTGCTACGACTGACAGAGATATTCAGAGGTCACCGAGAAAGTATTCAGAGAACAGTTTAAGGGACAGAGTAAATAGAAGGGTTTACCGAGTTGATTTATCAATTACCGAGGTATGCTATGAGCAAGATAATTTCATATTGAGCACATATAATCTGCTATAACATTTCAGATGTAAAGCTGCAGATATTTGTAAAGTTTTTATTGAATCATTTGAGTTAAAATAGAAACCTTTAACAGGGTAAAAGACTCTAACCAAGTCTATAAATTGTAAAGCCTTTAACCAGGTGCATCATTTGTATAAGTGTTGTGAAATCCTTTAGCAAGGTAGATCTAAATATCTTGATACTCCTAACAGGGTAAGCTATCAGAAATAGCTAAACATGTAGCTCTAACCGAGCAACCTTTATTATTGTAGTAGTGAAGTTGTGGGTGCCATCCCCACCGCAGTTTTTCTCTCTAACAAAGAGTTTCTACGTAACCAAAATATTTGTGTTATGGAGTGAAATGTGTATGAATGTTACTTCTATAATTATATGTTGGTTTTATATTATGGGATCAACAGTTTACAATTTATGTTTATCAGTAAGATTGTTTTTGAAGAAAAGTTTTGATGTACTGATTCACCCCTCCCCTCTCAGTACATTAGCTTTCCTAGTTGGACCTAACAGAATGGTGAGAGATGGTGAAAGAATTAGGACTTGGATCTTCTCTTTTCTACAATTTTTTTTACATTATCCTTGGGCACTGCTACAAGGGTATATATGCTCTTTATCAGCCACAGACACATGACTACCGTTATATATTTGTTTATAACTTTTGTGCCTCAAAATTGTAGTTTGCGGGGATTGTTATTTCTTGATTATTATTGTAATGCTGCTTCTTTTTACCTCTAAACCCTACTCTAGGGTTGCGCACAATTTTTTTATGATTGCCTTTTAGGACTGCTCATTATTGTTTTCTATGCAATATTTCATCAATACCATTCACTGTATATACAAATTGTTCTTTTTTTGTTCCTCATGATGCTTCAAGATACTAGACTTTATCCCTGTGAAGACTGCAAATTTCCTATGGGACTGTTATCAAATACTTTTCAAACCTCCTCGTTACTACTCTTAAGTGTCTTGAAGGGTCTAAGATAGCCAGTGTGTTAAGACAGAGGTATGATTGTCATACTACTACCCTTGAAGGTCTATATTGAATTTTTTCTTTAGAACAATAATAACTTTCCTCATGATCCATAGTTATTGCTCATGGTGGCATCTTTTGATTGCATTGAGAAGCTCACTCTGGTGAATGCTTCTTTGAAAGTGACCTTCATTGTTATCATGCATTTGTATACATGATTTGATTTTGTATTGCTCATTGTTTTCATGTATCACTGTTGCTCTAGTGTCCTCATGTCTTTGTGCGTTTGGAATACTCGATCATTTTCTTAGCATTAGGACTATATCTTCTCTCCATTGTCACTTCACCTACTTTGATTAAGCCTTCAACAAGTCTTTGCACTTATAGTTCCCAGCGACTGTATTTTGCTTTAACCCTTTACCATCACACTGTCTTATCACTTGGAAGCTTAGTTCACTATCATATCACTCTCAAAATTTTGTCATCATATTAGGCACTATCAACTATCCTTATATTGCAAATATGCTCTTTAATCTACTTAAATAATTGTTTTGTTGCCTTAGAGTTGCAGCTTTCTTTCTCAGATAAGAAGAATTCTTATCATTCATTACTAGGCTTTGGACACTGTTTCATATGCTTTGGGGTCTTCCTACTAGGATTTCTCATATCAAAATGCTTATCCTTGTCATAAAAATCATTAGAATGCTTTAAACTCACCTCACATCCAAAGTCATATATGTCCAAGTTGAATCTGCATTCACTGTATATATGTTCATATTGCAATCTGTTTGCTTTCCTGAATCTCATTGTGCCTTGTAACTATTAATATTTTACCAGACAATGGTATATATTTGTTCCTTCTAACTTGCTTCTTGACAATGGTATTTGACCATTGTGAACTATGTATTTACTACTCTTGAACTTAGCATTGGTGTTATTTCTTCTATATCCCTACCAAAATTTGCTCATATAGACAGCTGATGATTATGACTGTTCTTATTCACTTTGTTCTCTGTGAAGGTTGCGTATAATGTTATTACATTTTCTCTTACCATCAAAGATTCTTCAAAATTAAAAGGATTGCAAATAACACTTGGGAGAACCTCTACAAGCTCCTTTGTTCACAACTCCTTGTTATTCTTATGTGTTGCACAATAACAACAACTCTCTTAACTTGGTTTTATCTTCATACTCAATGTGCTTGACAATTTCTCTCCATATTCCCATGTAACTGTAGCTCTAGAATGACTATGACATTACTTGATTGCTTTAGACAGTCAATGCAATCTCATGGACTATATTTCACTGGCATTTACTATGTAACGTTGCTATATCAATGTTGCTTTTGCTCATATTTTTGATATTGTATCATGGCTAGGTCTTGATTGTGATCTATCATTGGATCATAACAATGAATTTCATGGTAGAGGTAATCTTGGTCAATGACTGATAATAATAACCAAATCTCTTGAAGATATTTATATGGAATATCCTTTTTCTTTTGGTATGATATATGGTATTCTCTGCTGACTCAAAAGTTGCATCTTCATTATTCATTGTCCACTGTGCCTGCCAGTGTGTAGCCTTGGTGAAAATCACTATCTTACATGGGCTACCTAAAAAATTGGGCTCTCTATCATTGTATTCCTCTGAGACTATGATTGTATTTAGATTGAGGACCTTATTCTTTTGACTGCCCAATATTGTGACAGTTCTCTTATTATCTTTTGAAACTACTTTTACATTGTAACAACTTCCTTTGGGTGATATTTGCATCAAATCACCTTATCTCTATCAGCATGTTGGGCTCAACCCTTGTGGGAGCCACATTTTATCCCATATGCTATTTAATTTTCTTGTATTTGCACATAAGCAAACAAGTTAGATAAAAAATAGTGCATTTAATGATTTTCCTTGATGACTTGGTCTAACAGCTTTCATTTATCTCTCTTTTGATGACTAAGTTAACTTAATCTGATAATAACTGCAAATTATATGTCTGATGATGATGCGTGTAATTGGATTTCATGCCCTGAGCTCTAACAAGATTCATAGTCACTACAAGTTTTGGATCTCAGGAGCAAAGGAGCTAAAGACTGAAGATACTGAAGATCAAGTTGGATCTAAAGAGTCAACCCTACACCAACCCTTAAGGCAATGACAAACATGACCTCCTTTTATATGTTTTTCCATTCTTTTCATTGATCTTCAGATGTATAGTTTACACCTATTTTTGAATTAGATCAACTTAGTCATTCCCACGGCTTGTGTGGGACATTATCCACTTAAATAATCAATAAAGATTACTTTTTCACAAAATTTGTGCACTCTTTCCTATGTATCTGCATTTGCATAATGCATTGTGCTATTGTAATCCTATATTCTCTTTTTTATACACATGAATGTGATACAACAAAATAAAAATGTACCTTTCTATTCATTAAAACCTAAAAGCTCTACCTGATTGAGCTTGTTAGCGAAAATAGGTAACGTTGCTTTTTCAGATTTTTTTGTATTTTTTGCTTTTTCAAACATAAAACTTTTTGAGATGCAAGTTATTGATTGGTTCTTCGAGAATATCCCCTTTGGGTGTTGATAGTTGATAGGCGCCAGACCCATATGCAGCTACAATGATAAAAGGACCCAACCAGTCTGCCTCAAACTTTCCTTTCTTTTCATGATCATGCTAGTTGCATGGATTTTCCTTGAGTACTAGATCGCCCACTTGAAACACCCTAGGCCTGATCTTATGGTTATAACTCATTGACATTCTTTGTTGGTATGCTTTTAGGTATTCAAGAGCATCATGGAGATGCTATTGTAATAATTCTAGCTCTTGTAGCCTGATACTTACTGTTCTTCATCTGGAATGAGACCTTTGAGTGATACTCGCAAGGAATATTTCTCCACCTCAATAGGCAGGATTGCTTCTGATCCATAAACAAGAGAATATGGTGTAGCTTCAATGGGTGTTCGGATATTGGTACGATATGCCCACAAAATAGGATTCAATTTAACATGTCAATCTCAGCCAGCGTCATTGAGAGTCTTCTTCAGGATTTTCAAGATAGTTTTGTTTGACGCATAAGCTTGACCACTTCCTTGATGATAGTAAGGTGTAGAAAATTTGTGTTGGATCTTAAATCTCTCACAAAGCTCCTTTACATCCTGGTTCTTAAAAGGTCTTCCATTATCAGTGATAATGGAAATAGGAATTCCATATCAACAAATGATGTAATTAAGGATAAATGAAGCAATTCATTTCCCTGTAACATTAATGAGAGGCACAACTTCAATCCACTTTGTGAAATATTTTGTTGTTGTGAGGATTAATTTGTGGCTATTGGAAGAAGGTGGATGAATCTTTCCCACTAGGTCGAGAACCCATTGACAAAAAGGTCAAGAAGTTGATAGAGTATGGATCTCTTGAGCTCGTGCATGTATGAGACTACCATGAATTTGACATTGCTTGCATTTCTTAATGAATTAAAATGAATCTTTCTCCATTATTGGCCAATAATAGCCCAATCACATGAGTTTCTTTGTGAGTTTAAGACCACTTGAATGAGTGCCACAAATACATTCATGAAATTTTTTCAAGGCCTTCTTAGATTCTCCATGTTGAAGGCACCTGAGGAGAGTACCATCCAGACCTTGTCGATAAAGTGTATCAACGATGATGGTGTAACAAGTGGATTGTCGAATGAAGTTTCGCTTTTGGTTTTTTAATATGTTGGGAGGAAGGCTATTATCTTTCAAGTATGTATAAATTTGACCATGTCAAGAAGAATCAAGTCCGAATAGGTGACAAATAATTTGGGTATCAAGATAATATTAAGTATAATAAAATAGTTCTTCCACCAAGAAGTTCCTACAGACAGGCCTTTACATAAGGATCCTTTGCATCTAGAGGTGTGCATACATAAGAGAAAAGTCAGAAGAGTGTTGATAGATGGTGGAGGTAGTCTAAAAATACGTACGCTCAACTTGATCAATTCTTTGGGATACTCACACCTACATATTGATCTGACAAAAATAATAAACATCAAGGCATATGATGATGAGGATCATCCGTTAAAAGGTGTGGTTACTCTGCCAATACAAGTGGGACCTATTATAACTAATATTGCATTTCAAGTCCTGGATAGAGAATAGGCTACAAAATGATGTTAGGTCGCCCATTGATTCATGTCATGTAGGTTGTGCCATCAACATTTCATCAATGTGTAAAATTCTTGTATAATGGCTTTGAGATCACCAAACATGGTGACCCAGACCCATTCCAATATTGTAACTATTTGAGGGCAAGTATTGATAACCAAGTGCCTATTAATCAAGCAGCTCCGATCACATCATAGTTGGATTCATTAGCAATCATAGATACATAAACTTCTGTACCTCATACACCTATTGCACCCTCTTTGCAAATCAAAGAAGTAGGATGTGGGGAGTATTCAATTTCAGATGTGTCAGCTATTAGACAATTATCTCTCTCTCCTAGATCTTTTGGGAGGCCTCATTTACACTAACTAGACAAGACAAAGGGAAAGAGATAGTCAGATATTCATATTCATGTTGTTTTATTAGATGGGGAGATTTACAGGAAGAATCTCTAGATGAAGATGTCAACCAATGGCTATATAGAGATGAGGATGACATAACTATAATCAAACTTATTTTAGCTCGATATGGAAATGGTTTGAAAATGTTGAAGAAACGTGGCTATGATGGTACAACTTTCCTAAGACCACAAAAAAAAGGATAGAACCTGTTTTGCCTCAAGGGAATCCAAAGAATTGACGTCTAGGGTATGGAGATGTCACACAAAGATCAAAGGCTAAACAACATACCCCGATTATATTGAATATGCCTACAACAACACAAAATTCTTAATTATCACTTCAAACCAATTCTTCAATGATAGTATTTGTCTCATCATCTCAAACAAGTGAATTTACTGAAGCATACCCTATTGATGAATCAAGTGGTGGAGATCTCCAACTCCTTGAAGAAACTAGTGTGGTGCCAACTAGTGATTTAAATATGAAACTTATATCATCTTCACAAGCCAATGTAGTGACACAAACTGGAATAGCACTTGCAAATGAATCTAGTACCTAGATCGTACCATTATCAGCAATAAATCCACCAATGGAAACAGATCTAGCACCAGCAAGCAATTCAAATGTCAAAAGACTAGAATTCCTTATGCCAGAAATGAGGGATTTCTCTACCATAGAATGAGGATCTACAAGCCATGGGAATGTTCCACTATGCATCAATACTACTGAAACTTCTCTCTCACTCCCATTGAGGAAGTTGATGAACAAAATGAAGAAGCATCGGACATTGAGACATACATTGAAAGTATAATTGATTCCCATGATTATGAATTCCTATCTCTCCATAGTTGTAGCACATATACAATATACAAATATTATGACCATCAACCACCTGTTGATGATGGCATTATTTATGAAGATAAGCAGATAGATCCAAAGTTAATAAAATGTGTTTATGATAACCAAGTTTGCATGATGTCAGTAACACCTCATACAAAAGAGAGTAAGTATTTGTGTCTTATGCATCCATACTTGATCAACTGGGGGCAAGAAGAAACACCACATCTGGATTGGTTTGAAAATAATGAATCTATAGCAGAGTTCCTTAGTGTCAAAGATGGATTTCCATATGATGACCATAAAGTGGGTTTTTCAATAGATCTTGATAGGACAACATAATTTGGAGAAGCGAGCTTCTCTACATCACAAGATCATGATAAGTTTGAAAGCACTGGTAAAGGAAAACTAGATGATCTCCCCATTGAGCAAGAAAGTTTCACATTACTTGTGGAAAAGACAAAAGAAGTTAATATAGGAGAAGTTGAAGTTGTACATAACATACACTTGGTGAAATCATTAAATCTTGAGGAGAAAGACAAGTTTATCCATTTCTTCAAACAACACCCAATGAAATTTGTTTGGTCATACACTAATATGGCAGGGTTGGATCCAGAATTAGTGTTACATCGCTTGCCATTATTGCTAGGAATCAAACCATACAAATAAAAACTCAAAAAGATGCATCAATAGATCCCTTTACTGGTAAAGGTGGAACTACATAAGCTATTAGATGTGAGATTTATAAGACCCATTGACTATGCAGAATGGATTTTTAACTTGGTACCAGTGACTAAACCCACTGGGGTTATAAGAATCTGCATGAATTTTAGATATTTGAATAAATCTTGTCTTAAGGATGACTTCCCACTCCCCAATATAGACATGATCATTGATTTAACTGTTGGGAATGAAATGTTGTTGCTTATGGATGGTTTCATGGGCTATAACCAAATTAGGATTATGTCAGAGGACTAGCACAAAACAACATTCACCTATCCATGGGGAGCAAATTGTTGGAACGTAATTCCTCTCAATCTCAATAATTCCAAAGTAACTTATCAAAGAGCTATGACGATATTGTTCCATGACATGATACATGATATCATGGAGGATTATGTTGAGGATCTACTTGCAAAATCAAAAACCAGAGAAGGTTACCTTGATGTTCTTGCTAAGATATTTGACTGATTTGAACAATACAAAGTTAGGTTAAACCCAAAGAAGTGTTAGTTCAGTGTCACAACCGACAAACTTCTAGGTTTCATTGTTTCTAACAGAGGTATTGAGGTGGATCCCGCAAAGGTAAAAGTAATTCTTGATATGTTGCCACCATCAACGCTCAAGCAGTAAGGGGATTACAAGGAAGATTACAATCAATAAGAAGGTTCATCGCACAACTGGTTGATAAATGTCATCCATTCCAACATCTACTGAAGAAAGGGGTTACCTATAAATGGACAGATGAGTTCCAAGAAGCATTCCAAGCATTGAAGGATTATCTCTTGACAACACCAATTCTAGTTCCACCTATTCCAGGAAAACCTTTTCTACTATATATATATATATATATATATATATATATATATATATATATATATATATATATATATATATATATATATATATATCAACAAAAAATTCATCTTTGGGAGCCCTCTTGGCCCTCACTGGTAAGCAGATAACGAAGTTCATGCTCAATTATATCATTTGTCGATATGAAGTCCCAATATGTATAGTAAATGATAATGGGCGTCCATTCAAGAATGAAGAAATGTGTGAACTATGTGATCAATTCCAGATTCAAAAACGATTTGCAACTCCATAAGTTACCCACAAAGTAATGGACAAGCAAAGGCAACTAATAAAACAATATTGAAAATCCTGAAAAAAGTTGTCAATGAAGCAGGATGGGATTGACACCTCCAATTAAATCGCTCACTCTAGGCTTTTAGAACAGGTGTGCACACATCCATAGGAGTGACACCTTACTCATTCGTCTATGGTTCAGAAGCTATTCTCCCCATTGAGATAGAATTACCTTCTCTAAGAGTTTCCTTGAAACACATCATATCAAAGGAAGACTTAAGAGTTGCAAGATTGCAAGAGCTAGAAATGTTGGATGAAAAGAGACATAGAACATTGAATCACTTGCAAGGCTATAAAAATAGACTAAGAAAGACTACAACAAAAGAGTAAGGCCAAGAAACTTTGAGGTGGGAGATCTAGTGATAGGGAGGTAGTGCAAGGTGGTTACCAAGTGGCTAGTATGTTTGCTAAATGATAGATCCTTACTGTTTTCAAGGTGTAGTCACCAAGGACAGAGTGCAAATAGCTCAAAGGCAATCTAATAACTCTCCTTGTTCCACCTCCCTATGTCAAACTCTCCTTGGCTACTCAAGGGCTTCAACTCCATAATCACTCTGGTTTGGTAATTCAACTCCTTACTCACCCATTTGGCATGCATTCCTCTGTCCCTGATCTACTCTCTAACTGCACAAGGTCTCCTCTTAGTGAATTATAAGCTTGAGACAAGTTTTGTTTCCTTGGGTGTCTTTTGGTCTTCTATGTTTTGGAGTGTAGAAGCCTTCACAAGTGCTGCAAACTAAGTTTTGGAGTCTTTCCCACCAAAAAGGTTAAATTCATAAAAGGAAAACTTGTTTCAACTGTTATTGATGAACTTCATGCCTTACATCCTCCATTTTTGTACCCGATTTGACAAAAACTCAATTTTGAGGCCTAAAATGGACTACAAGGAATTAGCCCTCCTTTTGGGGTTTTGTGCTCACCCTGTTCCAACGATGGACTTCCAGACTAAAAGCTTTACATATATGGATACCCTTTTGGGAATTCTTGAAGATTTACTAAGTTTTAGGGGCCCTTAAGCCTTCTCCACAACTGTCCCAAAAATGGGTGCAAAAATGAGGGTTTGCAAGGGTTTTGGTAGCAACTAATAGCCAACAAGTTGGAGACCTTCAATATGGACCAAAAAATGTTTGGTTCTACCATGTTACTTGCTAAATAGGCCATGAAAAGACAGGCTTTACACCTTCCAAAGGTTAGGAAATAAAATTTACAAAAGTTGCTCATAAGGCATATGCAATGTTGACAACTTTTCCCATTATTGCTATCTACAAGCACATTTTTAGTATGAAAGCAATTAAATTTCAAAACATGAGAACATGTCCATCTTTAAAGACACACAAATAACACATTAGCCTTGCACAAAAGCCATTAGGCAATTACAAACAAAGGTTTGTTCATTGTCAAGTCATTTATGACTGCACTTTTCTCTTTTCACTGTTTTTCACTTTGGACCTACACTTTACATTATCAAAACTCTTATTTGAAGGTTTGTTTTGTACTTTCTTAGAAATGCTCAGAATTTTTATGCTTTATGTCCTTCATACCTGCCACTTGGAGAGGAGAATTTCATGTACAACTTTAACAAACATGTAAAAATCAGTCATACTTGACTGTGGCAGCCAAATGGGCATTACAATTTTGCCTCAAAGATCATCAATTGATCTTGGAAACTTTCCAACCCATGGAAAATATCAAAAATCACTCCTTGTTCTTGTTTGCAAGAAATTAGAAGGAGGTACAAGGCTTAACAAACCCCAACATGTGGTGGAGAGTAAGCAAGTGAATAGAAAATCAACTCTAAAACAGTGACTCACTGTTTTTTACATCATTTACACAAGCTGAAAATGCAATCATCCTCCTTATGGCTTAGAAAGCCTCTTTTCCTTGGCATACAACCTTAAACATCAAAGCAAGTCTGTCCATCTGATAAATGCATTTGCTATGGGAGAGCAAAGTATCAAACTACTTCAAGGCCCTAGCCAAATGCACACTTGCCTAGGGCTTCATGGCCACAAAACTCCTCACACCTACAATTTTGAAATAAAAACAAGTATGTACATATCCTACAAGTTGACCAACTGGTTCTTGGAAAGCCATGAGCACTTAGGGCCTCAAGAAGCCAAGTTGGCCAAGCATCCTTGCCAATTTCCTAGACAAGGCAGCGAAACTGTCAAAACCAAATATTTTTGCACAAAACTCAAAACTTGATGAAATTAAATGCCACCAAAGGGAAAAGCTTCAGGAAACATGAGAGAACATGAAAATTCCAAAATAGTACGGACAAGGCGTACGGACTGCTGCTCAAATGGAGTCAAAACATGGGAAAAATAAGGTAAAAACTAGTGCAAGTTTGAAAAATGCTTCATAACTTTGAATGATCAACCCTTACAATAGTTAAAACAGGAGATTAAATACCTCTCCTAGTTGGTTAGCCTCCTGTATGGACAGGTACATGTCCAAGAGCACTTAAATTTGACATTTTGATGCCTAAATGACAACTTTTGGTGCCTAGAAAATACAAGATTGATCTCAAAGACCTACAATCAACTAAGAGCACTACTCACACCTACAAAATAAGCATAAGACATGTCTAAGCACTTTTAAAACAAAAACCACATTAAAAACTCATTTTTCCATCATTTTGCCAGGCAACACCAAACTGGCAACTTTGAGCAAAAAGATGAAAACAAGAAACCAAAACCACACAATGAGTTCAAAACTCATCCAAACAACCTAGAACAACTTCAAAAACATCTTAGACAACTTTCCAACTTAAAACTAATAAAAACCAAAATTGCTATCAAACCTGAGATGAAAATGAAGCCTAGGTGCTCCTGCACCATCTAGTCCTCAAGGACAATCAAAAGAACCTATCAGAGCGAGAAAAGCCGGGAAAATTCGAGCCTAATTGGTTGGGTCCTTTCATAATAACAAGGTTCATTGGAAACGGAGCATATAATTTGACCACAATGGAGGGAGAGATCCACTCCCTGATCCCATGAACAACATGTACCTTAAATGATACTATATCTAAGGGTTGGTTAGTTTAGGGTTCATTTTCTACATTTGCATTTCATTTCCTAAGCACTGCATCACATTATAGTTTCTTTCAAGTTGCATGTCATATTTGTATAGCATATAGTTGTTGCATTCACATGTAGATGCATCAATAAATCAAGGATATTGTCTTAGTTGATCACCTGTTTGCACTTAAGAGGAGCGAGGGTCATCTCATTTCTTAGATACTTGTGCATGAAGTTTTTGAAAGCTTAAGGACACTCATTTTCAACATGACCTTGTGATTAAGCTTTATCTATGGTTGGGTAAAAGTTTCACTATTGAGCCTTGTTACCCGAAGTTTATTAATTGCTATATCTTACACATTAATTGTTTGCTCTAAATCATTGTAGATACCTAGTCGGCCATATGAATAGTGAAAAAATCCAAAATTCCACTCCACCATCACTGTAATTGTCATACCCATATAGGTTTCATTGCCTACAAGCCAATGCAAGAATATATATAAAAAAATATCTATCCCAATTTACATATCAAAATATCAATGCAAAATAGTAAAAGAAGAATACAAGAATTATCATGCAAAAAAGTGCATTAAAAGCTTGGCTATGGGAACATGTGAGTAACTCCATTAGGGCTATGGAGGCTTGCTAGCAATGGAGAAATATTTGAAAGATTACGGTGATAAACATGTCGGGGCTATAGACGTCTTATTGGCAACGAGGCTCTATCCAGAATGCTTTTGAAGTCTGAATAACTTACATAGCTAGTCATATAGGATTTTATGGGTCTTTAATTATTACAAGGATTGGAATAAACTCAATTGCACACACATATGCAAAAGAAGACCAAAAGTTTCAAGAATCGGTGGGGAAGTTTTTTGCGTCTCCATTTATAAATCCTAGTCACTATGTGTGTTAATTTGGATGGTCCAAAGGTTTAAGAGAAATAATAGGTTACCCAGCACCATCTCCTTCATTGTTCAATTAGAAGTAACTATGACCTCTTCAATTCTAAGAAGTACTTCGAGGAGGAATAGTAATGAATGATTATAAGAACAACTACTTCCTACTATTCTATAGGCAGCTTTCTCATTTGTCCAATAGTAACCCGAGATCATACCCATCAAAGATCAATAATGTGTTCGAGCAGCACCTACATTATTGATCCCCTCTTTTCCAAACTATTATTGTTTACCGGCACGCCCTACTAGATTGAAATCCTATCTTTGAAATGTTTTGTACCTTTAATTCGATTAGTGTATTACAAAGTGATAAATGCATACGATCAACCTTGTTTAAATAGGAAATGCATTTTCATTTTGCATATTGCATTAGAAAAGTTTCATGTCCAAAATTTCATTGTCTCCATGTGCATTCTATAAATAATTATATCATAACAAGTCTGCATACTGGGGGCATAGCTGAAAAAATACCTAAAAATTGGAAAAAGTCCTAAAAAATTCCCTAAAAATCAGAAAATGTCATGAAAAAATCGACCAAAAACATCCATATACGATCTTGAAAAAAATCAACCAAAAATATTCAAGATCTTGAAAAATCAATCAAAAACATTCATATATGATCTTGAAAAAATCGAAAAGCATCGAAAAAAGCTCTTGGAAAAGAACTAAAAATCAAAACAATCAAAAAACTTGCAATAAAATGTCTCACAATAATCAAACACCCTAGCAGATATCCAACAAACACTTCACACAAAGTTAGCAAAAGGATAAAACTATCTTATCAACATCTGCAATCAAATTGAGCAATTTGTCCTATCAATCATATCAAGTGGTCATCATTGTCTTAAACAAAGAAGGTTACACTTGAAATTAGACAAATCGGTCTTAGACGGTGTACTCAACATCTAATCAGACATTATCAACCATCACATCAAGCAATCAAAATGAAGGCACAAATCAGTATGATTGTTGGATTTTGTCCTAGTTAGTCTTTATCTATATAAATTGTCAATCAGATTAGGTTTCTATGCTACCCAAGGATGTCCACAAGTGACTAGAGGAGTCGTGATGAGCATGATATTTTTATTTGTTTTCTATTTATGGTGTGGACCAGTGAAGTTTTGGGGAAATGGTACCTTGGGTGTCTACGTTGGTACGTTCATTCAACAAATATCCTATGAAAAAGTCAAGGATAGTTATGCTTGTGACTATCACGCATCCCTCGACCCTTGGTGCTATTCCCAAAATGGAGGGGCTCACTCCTTGTCTACTAAGTGTTTGTTTTTGCAATGAGATTTATTTACACCTTGGCTCCTTATACCCTAGAGTGCAAAGCTCCATTGTTACTATTAGATATTGTTGTTGCTAGGATATGTTGTTGTCATTAATGTCAATATATTCCTGTGTTTTGGTATTGCAGAGAGTTGTTTGGTGATCCGGTGTTTGTAGTGAGTTGATCTGGTTGGTTTATCTATTTGGGATGTTGAATCAACTAGAGATGCCTCATTCTCTATTTATTCCATGATGCTATGTGGTGATTTGGTTGAGTTGTGGATTCGGGTATAAAGACTGTTCTTCTGTGCTTTGTAGTTGGCAGAGTCTAGCATTTGATCCATTGTGCTCTGGTATGATTATATCTTTGGTTACAGATTTGGGAGAATATTTTGGATGTTTACGTGTATCTTCATTTCCAATGGTTTGTGATTTGGTTCTCCGCAAGCTATCTTTCTAGTCTGAATTGTTGCTGATAAGTGTTCTTGAGTGTTAGTGTGTTGATCGATGAAGATTTGATTAAGTGGTGTTGGTGCAGCTATTGTGGATGGTTCTAATGTTCTTGTTGGTGTTTCCTGATCATGTCCTATTTGTTTTGGTGGTCCGCATTGATCCTTGTGCGCATTCTTGAATATCTTTTGGGTCTAGTAATATTCTTCATGTTATGCTGCATTTTTGGTGGTGTAACGTGTTGCGGTTGATCTTGGCGAGATTTCTGGTGGTGTTGCATGTTTGAGGAATTGATTTAGGTCCATGCTATGTCATCTATGGCATTGTATTGGTCTGGTGGTTGATTTATGTATCATGTGATGGAATTTTGTAATTAAGGGTTGAGGGTTTGGTCGACCTTGTAGTCAAGGTTAATGATTCGTATAAATAGGTATTATATTCATGCAATTTGGGTGTCGATGTTGTGTCTACATTATCAGAGAGTGGTGTATGTGTGCATAAGAGAATTTATCTTTCGGTATGGTGTATTGAGCAGAGATTGTTGCAGGGAAGACAAATGAGCTTAACCAGAACTATCATCAAGCATTAGCAAATGTTATCTTTGCAATTCATGTAATCTGGATTGTAGTTAAATATTATTATAAGGTTGTGAACCTTCCCTGAGGGTTGGATCCTTTTGGGTTATTATATTTTGAGCAGTAAGATCTAGGCAGTGTGCTTGAATGCATGTGAATTCCCCATTGTAATATTTACACATACTAATGTAGAGTATTATCTCATTGTGGGTAGGTTCCCACTGTGGTTTTTCCCTTAACTGGGTTTTCCACATCAAAAATATTGGTGTTATGTGTGTTGATGTTGTTGTCTTTTATTCTTTTTGTAGTTGATCAGATATGAGATTGTGCTTAATTTGTTTAATCCAGTGAAAACTAATTCACCCTCCCCTCTCAGTTTTCTTTCATTGATGTTGCCAATAGTTACATAATAAGGCTCAGTGATGAATATATATTGCACTATGAATAAAGGCACACAAGTTCGTGTATCCATTGTCATCAATCATTCTCATTTTATTTTCTCATCATAGTTTTGCTGATTCTTTCTCCTGATCATTCTCTCATCAAATGTCTCTTTTTGAATCAATTATGTCATTCATCTAACATGTTCTTTCATCAATTCTCTCTTTCATTATACTAACATTTCTTCTAAGTTAATTGAGTCAAGCGGTAGAACAATATTTTCGCATAATTCAACAAAAAGATGCATCATCATGTAGGTGCATTCATTTTATTCACATAGTGCATTTATCATTTAATTGCATTAGGACGCATTCATCATATACATTCATTCATTTAGTTGTATTAATTAATTTCATATACATTAGTTCATTTAGTTGCATTTATTCATATAGTTCATTTCAATTACATTACATTATCATATAATACCATTATTAAGGTTCATTTTCATTCAAAATTATTTATTTACATTGCATTATCATATACATTCATTTATCTAGTTGCATTACATCATTTCATTATCATTTAAGATTAACATATATTATCATTTAGGTGCATTAATCCAAATAATTCATATTTCATCATCATATAGAAATGCATCATCATAAATAGGAACAGATAATAAATATATGTACATGCATCATAAACCATATAGAAATGCATCATAGAAAGCATATAGAATCATGCATCACATAGACATAGAAAGCATATATATATATATATATATATATATATATATATATATATATATATATATATATATATATATATATATATATATATATATATATATATATATATATATATTGAATAAATAAAGAGTGTCAACCGACACTGCCTCTATTAGGAGCCTACCCGCTTGATCCTGCCCCAGGATGACACGATTGTGTCCGAGCTAGACCCATAACTCCTCCACTTATAGTCCTCTGAATCGTAGACCTTCTCGACCTACTCCTAGATCTATAAGCTCGATAGCTCTGAAATCTCTGATCCTCGGGGAGGACTCTCTCATGGTGTTGTCTATATTACAAGGCCTCCTATGTAGCATCAAATAGCTTGTTGGCCTGTGTGTATATCTGTACCTAGACCAAAATGTTGATCATATGCATCTCGAATCAACTGAGTCCTCTAGAGAGCATCATCGCGTTCTCTTTGTATCTGATCTCTCTTAGTAACCAATTTGTCTCTCTTAGCTATCCATGCTTGATGCTCTCGTCGAACTAAGGCTCGATCATCTCTACACCCCTGCTTCTATTTGGCCAAGGCATCCTCCAAACTCTAAATACATGCTCTATGGATCTGTGGATCATCGTCATCATGATGTCCCTATGCTCCTACCTATATAGTAGGTACATCCTCTAGCCTGAGCATGTCAGTATCATGAGAGCTCTCATCATCTCCATCATCACTTGATGATGTAGAATCATCATCCTCTCTTGTCGACTTGGTGTCTCCACCAATGTCTACATCCTCCTCAACCTTCTCAACTCCACCTTCATCATCCCCCTCATCCTCGACATCTCTCCTCTATTGTCTCCACTGTCAAATCTGTTGTGTTGTAATAGGGATAGTTGGATCTATGAGAGGAATAGGCCTATGCTTGGTCCACCATGCATCATACTGCAACATCTTGCCCAGATCAATGACTCTTGCAGCCCAACCCCACTGCACTGCATGTAATGAATCAAATTTAGAGAAAGCAACATGAGGTTGTATACAAGCCCCCTAGTCAGAAACCTCCCATACAACCCGCGCAATATAAGTTGTGACATTAGGTATTCCATGTACCTCACCAAACTACCTCAAAACCCATACAGGGAGGTGTAACACAATAATCTGCTGGGTATCCATTGTTTGACCAATCAAATATCTTTGCTGCCTACAAAATGGTAAATGTTGAGTGTCATCCCCCCAACCAGGGCAATCTAGGTATGGTCGCCATATAAAATGTTTCAATACATCAATCTGGTGTCTCTAGTACATTATTCTCCTAGATTCCCTGTGTCTAATACCCGGAATATACCTATAAGCATAAGGCTCCTTTGGTTGAAGCTAAACATGAATAACTATCCTAAAAATTGCAATGTGCTCCCAAGCCTAGACCTGGAGCAGCGTCACGCCACAACTGATAGATCAATATGTCAAGTGTATAATCCCATGCATCTGATAGTATAGCACATCGAGAAGGTAAGGACCCCATGCATAAACATGTCTCTCAATGATCTTACCATCTGCCCCCATCCAACTGGGAATCCATGGCATCACCTATCTGGAATCAGAGGACTTGCTATTATGCTATACTAGACAACGGTCAGATCATTGTAATCATCCTCTAATCATCACCAAGATATCTCCTAATGACTGCTCATATGAAGATCCTCCTCCTCACACTCAAATAGATGACATAATGTTGTCACACCTGCCCGAGGATCATAAACTACTCTCTCGCCATGAATCAGGATATGTAGTATATGCCAGGAATCCTCCAGTACAATAGATACCTCACCAGTTGGAAGATGAAACAAGCACTTCTTAGAGTACCATCGCTTTACCAAAGCAGTAATCAAGGTCATGTTGCCCATAATCTCTGAAAAATGAAGAGCATGATAGAGTCCAACATGTCTAATCAGAGCAATATCGTCGGTCAATAACTGAATCCAAAGATCAAGCCGACTTGGCCTAGTTTGCCTACAAGCAAGTACAACAAGTGTCTCCTACAGAGAAAAAAGGATCAATATGTCAGATACAATAGTCATATGACAATAATTTCACATATGCAATATAGAAAATTGACAAGTCTGAAAAATGCGACATGTTTATAACAAATTCAACACATTTAGTACTTATGTGATGCACTTACAATACTTGCACAACATTTAGTACTTATGCGATACAATAAACATGAATGTGCAAATGACAATCTTTTGCGACATATTTATACATGTGTGCAATGATTAACAATAAAGACAAATGCACAAACATCAAAATATGTATGTGACGTGGTTAAAAATTGGAGGTCTAGAAAAAAAATTGAAAATTTGGAAAAATAAAGCAAAAAACGGGCAATTTTTTTTGGAAACTTACCATGCCTCCAGTCTTAGGTGGTCTCTGGTATGATCGAACTCGCTCAGATAGATGCAATCATGCTCTGTGGTCAGCCATCACACCCAAATACTCACAGAAAGCTTTGAAAATCGCAAAGAACTCAATAAACTCAAATGAAAGCAAATGAGCAAATGAAGAGGTCAAATTTCTATTTATAGCTTAAAATTAGAGTTTTTCTCTCTCCGACGGTCGTGGTCCCCCTAAAATTCAATGCACTTGTAGGTCAGTCAAACAGACTTGAAATCACGTGAAACTGAAAACTATTACTCAATAACATGGTACTGTTAAATTGGTCTCAGCTCCATAATTTTTTGACCAATTTTCTGAGGGGGCATATTTATACCCTAAGTGTCATCAAGGCACATTGGGGCAGAAAAATGTTCGTTTTCTTTGAAACAACGTCATTCTGGGACATTGTCTCAAAGAGGGGCAAATGTAGACACCTAAAAATGTCTCATTGATCATGCATGAATTATTTGTCTTATTGATCAAATAATTCTTTAATTATTTAATTAAGCCAATTATTCATTCTTCTAAATTAATTTAAATCATCACCTTTCATCTTACTAATTATTATATTTTCTTTCATCATCATTTAATCATTTAACCCTTTCCTTAATATTAATTAAATATTTATTATTTATTTAATTGTGATTTAATACATTTAATTGAATAATCTTTATTATTTAATTAAATTCAATTTCTAAATAGTTAATAATTTATTTAAATTATTTAATTAGCTAATTTATTCTTCAATTCCAAATCCCCAAATACTAATTTCGTCTAATTTCATTTATTCTTCTAATTCAAATTCTAATTCTAATTTCAGTTACATGTGCATTTCAATTTCATGATTCAAAAATAAAAAATCAATAATCATGCAAAATCAAATTGAATTTCTAAATCAAGTTCAATTCACATGCAAATTAAATTGAATTTCAATTTAAAATCCTACAACACATGCTAAATTTATAATTGATTGATCAATTCAATTAGTTGATCAACTAAATCAGTTAACTCAATTATCTCTCCAATCATCTTTTTCCATCTCTCAATCAACATTTTCTAAAAGCTTTCAATTTTGTTTAACTCTCTAGTCAACTCAATTATCTATTCAATTTATTCAGTCATAAATTCAATTAATTGAGTTCCACCTCTTAATCATCAGTTCCACCCCCAAAATCAGCAGTTCAACTATCAATTAGCATGTGAGCTCACTTGCGTTCCACCTCTCAATCAATCTCACCTGAAAATCTATAAATTTAGCATCAATTAGCAGTGCAATATCTGAGAGCTAGCATTACTCAAGGAAGAGAAGGATAATGGAAACAATTTGCATCTATGCAGCAGGGGGTTTTACTTGGTTATTTTACATCCTTGTTTTTATGCATGCATATTTTCTTTGATTTATTAGAATTCGTTAACTGGCTAGGATTCATGATTTCCTATTTAATCCTAGTTAGCTATGATGAATTTTACTGATAAACACCTGATAATGCATCCAGAACCTGAGGAACTCGGGTTCACCTAGGAAGCCCCATCAAAGTTCAAGTTATACCAACCTATTTTAGGTGGTAGCCATTTGACTTGATCCCTTAAATTCATTGCAATCTTCGAACCTAACCTAACAAAGGTCGGGATCCTTAACCCTACCAAGCTAAATCTCATATTGCCATCCCATTAAGTGAATACTCCATTTTTTGGAGACAAGATGGAGGATTTGTGATTGGAAACTTCTATAATGGTAGTTTTCACCTTGTTTTAAAAAGAGCTCAAGGACATTTATTTGTCTTCAAAAATCCTACTATGACATTTTGTCCATAATTCCCAAATCAGAAGAGAATGACAGATCTTCCAAAGACACTTAAGTAGACATAAATTCACTCTTACTGGCCAACACTAAAATAAGTTTACTATATCATTAGGGAGGGCAGTAATTCAACCCAATTTGGCACACATTCATTGCCAACATTCTTGAAAAAATTGACACCCTATTAGAATATGATCCATTATTTCTTCCTCTCTTCTGCATATGACACATCGAGAAGGGCCTTCAAAGACCAGCTTCCTAATTTTTTTTGTTGTCAATATTTTCTTTTGCAATCCAACCCAAGTAAAGGTGCCTGCTCTAGGAACAAATTGCTTATCCCAACATAGAGGTATAGGGATCTCATATTTGGGCAAATCATCACATCCAGAGAGCCAATGATAACCATCCTTGGCATTGTATTCTACATTCTTAGAGGTTGCCCAAATTAATACATCCTCTCCTTTCCTGAAATTTACCTGCCTTAGAGATAAAATGTTGGTCAAGGCCACTATTTCTTGAGCTGGTAGGGGGAGGGAACTAAGCTCTTCCATTCCCATCCAAAGGCCAACTCCTATTGTTGTGGCCTGATATAATATTTAGCATAGCTTCCCCAATTCTCCTTAGGGAAATCTTTGGTAGTCCTGATATCAATTAAATTGTTTAAACTTGGGTATCCACACCATGAATCTTCCCAAGAGAGAGACTTCTCTCCATTGTGTATATCCCATGAGAGAAACTTGCTACTAATGGGTCTATAATCTAGCATAAAGTTCCATACCTTGGAACCCTTAGGAGGGTTAGAAATCCTAACAATATTAGTTCCTTCATGGTCATTGAGATACTTTTCTTGAAGAATCCTAGCCCACTTCAGCTTCGGAGATCTTATCATTTTCCAAACTAGCTTGGCCCCCAAAGCCTTATTTGCCATAGATGATTTCTCAACCCAACACCCCCACAATATTTTGGTTTGCAAATCCTATTCTACGAAATTAGAGCCATTTTATTCTCATCGGAAAGGCCTTGCAAAAAACCTCCTTATCTTCTGAATGAAATCTTTGTTAGCCTATGTCGTGAGAGAAAGGAAAGACAACAGATAAGTTGGTAAAGAGGATATTACTGATCTCAAAAAGGATATTACTGATCTCAACAACACTATCCTTCCAACCCAAGATAACCATCTTGCCTTCCAATAGCCTAAACATTTTTCCATCTTATCTTTGAGAGGATCCCATACTTTTGTTTTTTCTTAGTCCTTTGTCTAGTGGAAGACCCATGTAAGAGCATGGAAGGGAGCCCTTCATAAATCCTCGCACGTTAAGGATTTCAAATTCCTTCCTTGGATGAGCATTTAGAAAGAATAATTCTGACTTATTCTGGTTAACTTATTGCCTAGAGGTGGCTGCATATTGAGATAAAATTTTAGTGAAATGTCTTTCTTCCTTCTTCTTAGATATGCCAAACAACATGGCATCGTTAGCAAATTCTTGGTGTAAAGCCTTGATATTTATAAATATCTTGATACCAGAAATCATTCCCATTTCAACTGAGTGATTAATAGCCCTCCCAAGAGCTTCTACAATAGTAATGAACAAGAATGGGGAGAGAGGGTCTCCTTGCCTCAATCCTCTAGAATTTTGAAGAAACCTTCTAGAGTCCCATTCACTAATATAGAGATTCTTGGGGTAGATATACATTCAAAAATCAAGATAATAAACTAACGACAAAAGTTGAAAGCTTCTAGAGTTTTACAAAAGAATCTCCAATCCACCTTGTCATAAGATTTCCTAATGTCCAACTTAACTAGCATGCCTAAGGTTTTAATACTTTGGAATGAATGAATAGCTTCCCGGGCTATAATGACACCATCTATGATAGATCTACCAGGAACAAAGCCAATCAGCTCCTCTAAAATGATACAAGGTAGAATCTTCTTAATTCTATTAGCTAACACCTTAGACATGATCTTAAATAATGTATTGCAATTTGAGAGATCAGTTTGAAGTCCTCCAACTTTGTTGCCTATTCTTTTTTTGGAATGATAGCTAGAAACATATTATCCATTTCCCTTAGCAATCGCCCAGAATTCCTAGCTGCTTTAAGGGCATCCACTAACTCTCTTCCCATAAAATGCCAACACTTATGGTAGAAATTTTTCTGGAACCCATCAAGCCCAAGAGCTTTGTCTGGATTTAATTGATGAAGAGTTGATTCATATTCAACATGTTGTTCTATTCCCAACTAATGAGTTGGGGAATATAGGCCAGAAGTTCTAATTGGTCCAATATTTTGGAAAAAACTTCCTTGTTCAAAAGATTTTCATAAAATGATGTAACTCTTTTTTTTATTTCGTTTGGATCTTCAATGATTGCCCCATTTTCAATTTTCAATTTGCTTATACAATTCAAATCCCTTTTCTATATAGTGATATTGTGAAAATATTTAGTGTTCTTATCCCCATCCTCCAGCCATAAATCCCTCAAATTCTGCCTCCAAAATGTTTCCTCCTTTGCTAAGATGTCCTCATAGTCTTTTAACAAGGATTTCTCCTTCAAGTAACACTTATTGTCCATGCCAACTTTTAATAGTTCTTCATTCAATGTTGCCAAAGCTTCCTCAATCTTAGTTCTTAAATCAAAGATATTCTTTAAATGAATCTTGTTCCACTCCAGGAGCCTCTTCTTGATGCCTTTCAGTTTTTCCATAAAGAAAAAAAGCTTGGACCCTGAGAATTATTCTTCCCTCCACCATGCTTCTACCATTTCTAAATTTTTTTAATCTTTAAACTACATATTCTCAAAACTAAATGATGCCTTAAGAGGTCTATAATCCATTATCAAATTTAGTTGAATAGGATAATGATCCAAGCCTGAGCAAGGTAAACTAGCCCCTTCAAGGGTTGTAGGGAATGAGGATAATTCACCATTAAAGAAGAACATGTCCAGCTTTTATGCAATATTACTGAAACCTAATCTTCTGTTGGTCCATGTATAATTCTCATTTTTTAGTTCAATTTCCATCAGATGACTCCTAAATACCCAATCCTCAAAATACTTTTGGGTCTGCCTATGCTACCCCTTTTATCCTAATAATATAGAATTGCATCGAAATCTCCTCGCAAAATGATGTGTTTCTCCTAAATAGAGCCAAAAAGAAACATCCAACTCATCCCATAGAGATCTCTTGCTTATACATGATATTGGGCCATAGACATTGATAATCACAAATTGCAAATCAATCTCAAGGCTCCTTGCTTTCCCACCTAACCAGAGCCTACCATTAGCCAAAGGTTCATAAGACACATTAGTTGAGTTCCAACATACCACTAGACCCCCCGAAGCCCCATCTACATGAACAACTGCCACCTTCCAATGTTTAAAGCTCCTAAATAGTGACTCCACTTGTATCTAAGATTGCTTTATTTCCTGGATCAATACTATCTCAGCTCTAATAAAACCGATCCTTTGCTTGACTAGACTCTTTTTGTTAGGGGCATTCAAGCCCCTAACATTCAAGGCTTTGGGGGCAAAAAACTTATTAGTGTGTACTATGGCTCCCACTATCCCTCCTACTTGAGCTCCCTTTCCTTCAAATCAATCCTCCACTCTATGTGGAGTTGCTCTATTTCCCCCTCAAAGGTGTTGTGTACCTCTTCCTCTCCCATGCTAGTACTTATGCCTCATACTTGACCTTATACCACCCAACCTTGTGTGCCAACCCCCTAATCTCCTCTAGCTATCTATCTGTGATTGCAGCCAATGCCCCCTCTCCTCCTCCTAGCCTCAACTCTCTCCCTCTGGTAGTGAGTGGCCCTCTCCTTTGTCCTCCATTGGGAATACTCTATGGCATATATTTGTTGTTGTGGTTGTGTCCCTCTCTTATCTTAAGCTATCCCTCTCCCCCTATAGCTGAGTCCTATCTTCCGCTAGTTTGTCTCTCTCCTACCTCAATTGATCCCTCTTCTACCTTAACTGATCCCTCTCTATCATAGTATTACAAAGTCTCTGCTTTGCTTGTGCTAGGGCCTCCTACAAGGATTGTATATGTGTTGCTGGGTTAGCCAACATTGTCGACCCCTCTCCCTCCACCTCCCTCTTGGTTTGTCTCCTCATGCAACTCTCTACCCTCGATGACTATGCCCTTGTCCCTAGTGCTTGTACTGGTGCCTAGGCACCCTCATCTATATCTATGGCGACCGGTGCATCCTATTTGTGTATGTGTCCACATCTATTCCTACAGCATGCTCCGCCTCCCTCACCCTCCTCCTCGCTGCTATCAGCACCCCCCTCATCCTTAAAACTATCGTAACTACTCTCCTGATCCTTTGTGTAGGTTGATATAGGCCCACTCTTCCGCCATTGGCCTGTGCTTTCCTCCTCATCACCCCTATTGGTGGCAACCCTACTCTCCCAACTGGCCTCAGTACTCTCTATCCCTAACATGTTGTGTATGTATCTACAACCTCTAGGTCAACCTACCTTTCCCAAGGATCTTATGTCGTTGGGGTTAGCTCGATCCATGCAACAATTAATTTTATCCTCTCCAATGTGGGTCTGAACTCTACTACCCACTTCGGGGTCGTCCTCCAAAACCTGTGCTCTAGCTCAAGTACATCTTGTTTGAATTTGAACTATCGCCTAACTTTATCTAGTTGATACCTCTCCACCATGTACTTCCAACGACCTATGATGTAAATGGGTGTGATCATATAGGGGATATGTCGAAGATCCTCCGCCCAACCCGCCATCCCCATGTAGGGTCACCATGTGATGCTCCCTCATCCACCCTATCCAAAGCCTCCCTCCAATGATCTACATCATCAACTCCCTCATAATGAATCCCCTCCCTCCAGCTATACACTACTGGCTCATTTGCAGTCCTATCTGATCTCCTCGCTAGTCGTGTGATGGTGATTTTCTCCCAAACCCATACCTGTAATAATGTCAAATATTTGAAGCTCATGCAAGAATGGCAACATATGTTATTAATCTCCTTGTATAATTCATCTATCACTAGTGTGCCCCATGCCATTGGTCGCTTCGCATCCACAACCTTAATGACCACTTAGATCATCACCAATACCACCGACTTACCTCCTCTGTCAGGAAGAATGTACCCATTGATCAATGCACAAATAAAGAAGTATATATGCTTGTTTGTAGATGCTTATGATAATATCTTCTCCAAAGATAGCTACATGTGGTGGAGTGGTACATCTGCTCCTACCAGCCTCTGCATTGCATCATGTTGCGTTGTTCTCTCAAAATGACTCGTGATCCATGGACATGAAGTGTGAGGATCCTGTATACGTCCTATGTAGTCACAATGATCTCACCTATCAGAGGTTGAAAGGTTGTTGTATCACTCCATCTCTCCACCAAGGCTATCACCATCGTCATGAATTTTCAGATATGGGGCATCCTTGCCAGATACCCTATGTCAATGATGTCTCTCTGCACCCACTATGTTGCTCCAAATTGATCTATCACTCGTAGTATTGTCAATCTCTGCTCCTAACTCATGAGGATATGCATGCTCCATTGCATCAAATGCACATGACATGTCAGTCATCCTCCTAACTATTTCTTCTTAGCCCCCGTTTTTCTTCTAAAGTGTCAAACCCACCACTTTGGTGGTGATCCCGCTATCTTTCCCTTTTGATGGAATTCTCGCCATTTCTTGTCATGATTTCACCATTATTTAATTAACTGTATGGACATCACATCTTTTCCCTCCCCAAACCTGTGTGAGTGCATTCCCGCCCCTTGTCCTAATCTACCCTAGTCTACCCTCGTGAGACTACACTACCGCAGTTTCTTGACCGATGAGAATGCATTCTCGCATTTCCCTATTGCATACCCACATTTGTGGGAATGCACTCTCGAGCTTATCTCAAAACCCATGGATTTATAGCTCAAACCTGTGCACTTGCGGAAGTGGCGGGAACACATTCCTGTTGCTTTAGCACACATTCCCGCAAAACACGATCCCGTGAGAATGTTGTTTTTAACCTAAACTAGCTAATAAATGATGAAAATTAAATGTTTCTTGACTTTTCTGATACTTAGCTATATGTTAGAATGATGATATCATCATACGCTTGTTACAACGTCCACGCGGTGCCTTGATGCATCTCTTGTTGTCATCTTGTCTGTGTGTAAATGAGCTCTCAAATGCACTAAAGTGCTCCAAATATCTCTTTTTCTCTATCTCTAAGCGCAAAAAAGTGAATAGTAAATTGTTGATTTTTCTAATATAAGGCCTTCTAAAGTTCTAATTTTTATCATCCCTATCCCTTTGGCACCTATTGACCTATTTTTTTCAACTTAGTTGCAGATCCAATGAGGAAATCTAACTGTTGCATAACCTACATGTTATGCGCATCCTTTGTTGATGATTCCACAGAAAGACCTTTTTTATCTTTTTAGGCTCCTTGTTATATTTTTGCATTGATCAGGTCATTTGATCAACTCACTTAAGTTTTCACTGGTTGGAGTGTCTTCTTTGTTGGTGGGTCGGTTTCCCCTTTGGCTTCAATGGGCTGACAACAAGTGTTTTTTGGCTCCCGTGCCCCAACAGTATCCTCCTGTTCCTCCTGTTTGGTGTTGCAAGCGAGCGGGAAGCAAGTCTTGCTTCGCCCGCTTCCCTACAGTTTCTATTTGCTCCCTCCATGTTACTTCACGCGCTGGTGGGAAATGTTTGGCTTTATTCGCTTCCTCACTGGCTTTGATGGTTGTGAGCCCATGGGTTGTTTCTTTTGCTTTCCTCATGCTCCCGCGTATCTCTTTTGGCTCCTCCAATGCTTGGTGCAGGCATGCGGAAGGCTTGTACCTTTGGCTCCTACTCCCTCACGAGGTCCTTTTGGCTGCTCTGTTTTGCTCTGCGGGTGAGTGAGGGGCTTGTTATTCCCTCCTTGCTTCCTCGTGCACTCTTCTGATGATGCCTTTTCCACTTTGCAAGCTGGCGGGCGACATGATGTGTTGACGCTCGAATGCGGTAGGTCTGATCTTCTTCCGAACGCGATCTCCTTTGTCGATGTTCATGATCGAACGATTGTGTTTTATTCTTTTGTTGGGCCCTTTTGGATGCTTATATCGAGAGATCTTGCGCGTCCATCTGCGCGCGAGATCTCTCGATCGATGGTCAACATTTGAACTTCTCATGGTCGTTGAAATTTAATTCTCTACGCAGGGGCAATTGCCGACCCGATGGTCGAGATCCATTTTTTTCTCAATCAACACCCATATTTGATCAGATTTGCTTCCAACCACTGGGGATTTTCGTCATAACTTCTTATGCGACCCCTACAGGTCAATTTTGGATGCCACCATGCCATCTTCAATTCGACTAAAGACTTTTTTTTATATCTACTGGCGCCATCCAGTGCATTTGCATAGAGTTTTCCTCCTTTTGTGTAGAGATTTTGTTCCCTCAAAGGCAAAGGAAATCTTCAGGGATGACATATTGCATGCCATCAGATCAGTTTGTTCTTCTTCCTCCCTCTTGCAGATATTTTTATAACCTAACCCTTCGGGTTTTTTTAGTTGTAGTTCATTTTGAGTTATGCCTCAACTATAAAGACAATTTTTGTAATTTTCCAAAGGATCTTCTTCTTTCTTTTTCTCTTGCAGAATACACGTTTGTTCCTCTGCAACTGTAAATTATGCTTTGCCTTCACATTAATAGAATTATCTTGTCTTTCCTTTATTTAGTTTAAGCAATCTGTGTAAATGTGTTACCTTCTTGCTTTAATGCATTCTAATTTGTTTTCCCTTAGTTGTAGGTGACTGTGTTGATCCCTCTATGGATGTTGACTATGAAGTAGTATCAGTTCCTCTCCTCATCTTGTAGATTTCCAACCTTCATTCACACCTAGGTGATGAATTAGGATATAATGTCATGCATACTTGGGGTAGTTTTATTGATGTTTTGTATTTTTATGGGCAAGGAAGATCACCATTTCAATCGAGGTGCAAACCCCCTTTTCCTTTCAAGCCTCTCGTCTTTCTCTATTATCCCTATTAGAATCAATAGATTAGGATTTATCTGTGTTGGGTTGGTCCAACACTTGCATCAGATTGGATAGGAAGTTGGCCTTCTCCAGAGACTCAACCTCACTTTTGCAAGTCCCACACTTGGGAGGTTGTTTCCACATTGTACAAGGTTGATGATCAAGATTGTTCATCAAGCGGGTTCAACTTTTGTGACGATAGGACCATTTTTCTTGTCAATTCTTCCTACGAACACCTTTTTCAGTATCTTTTTCGCACCTTAGCTTCTTTTTACATTGTCTTTCCCCCTATCCACTGGGGAAATGTTTCTTTAGAGATTCTACCCAATCCTCATTTTCCTGTGCACCCTCTCGAGGGAGCATTACTAGCTCTTTCTCTGTTCATCAGCTGTACTTGATCATAAGTTTTTTCTTCCATGTGGGGTATCGTGTTGCTCCTTTTTCTTCAAGTCGCTTACACCTTATTTTTCTTTGCACTAACGCTATTTTAGCACCACTACAGAGAGGGGCAAAATGTAGACACCTAAATTTGATTAATTACAGTGATTGAATTTAGTTGCTTTGATCACATTCATTAATTAAATAATTACATGTTATTTAATTAATTAATGCCATCCCCCTAGCTAAATTAATTTAATTAATTAATTTGCACCCTATTAATTGATTAAAGTATCATGTTGATCATTTAATTAATTCATTCCCCCCCCCTTTCTTTTATCAAATAAAATAAATACATTTATTTGTTTTATATAATTCACTTTGTCATTCTTCTTTATTCCATAAATTGAATTAAATAATTTAAATTAATCCTAATTTGAGCACATGGATCCTAACCTTAACCACCTTCTAACCCTTCCTCTAATCCTAACCCATTAACCAACCCTTGGTTCCTAACTAACCTTATCCTCCTAACCAATCTTATCCTAATATGTGCATTTTTATTAAATTGGAAAAAGAATACAATTTTGGTTGTCTTACTCCCAAAATGGGCATGTGGCCTCTCTTCCACTTCTCACCATTAGCATTGACACTTGGCCTCAAAGAGGACAATTGTCACAATTTGCACTTCCTCTTGGCTTCCTAGAGGAGAAGTGTTGCATTTTCATACACCTTAAATCCCTCCTTCATTTCTATATAATGCATCCATTTTTCTACATAAATTATCACTCCCATATCATATCAATGTTATAATGTCATTTTGCATCCATAATCCACATCTATTTTTGCATCCACAATTAGCATAATTTGCATTTTCATAATCATGGAGCAACTTCAAGCACCCTTGGCATCAAAATGAGCACAAATCAAGTCAAGGACAACTATATCAACGCAGCTTAGTGTTAGCATTCTTTGCCTAGCTTTCTTATGTTTTGGCTTCCTTTTTAACATCCAATAATGAGTGTTTGCTTGGTGTTTTGTGTAGTTTAGGTTGTTAATTGCATTTCAATCTAGTTTGTTTTCTTACAATTACTTGTTGTAGTGTCATAAAATTGTGACACTTGCAATCTGCAACCATGTTAGGGTCTTCACATTGGCGATTTGAATCCCCAAGCCTGATCGGAGACCTGAGACTTTCTCAACCCCATAAACCGCACTTGTTCTGCCCTCCGCACTACCTGAACCTGCTTCATGTCCTAAGACAAGGGCTAGACAAGGGTGTGACACCCATGTCCCCCTTAGGACAGGGGTGTGGTGCCCATGTCCTTGCCCTATTTTGGGGCACCCTCTGTCCTATCTTTGCATTGGACTTTATATAAAGCAGGAAAAACTTTCCCTATGTCACCCTGTGACAAAAAAAATTGGTCAATTAACCCTAATTGACGAGTATATATGTCACATTTTCCCTCTCATTTTGCATAAGTTCAAGAAGCGATAAGTTGGATAAGCGAAGAGTGGGCATAAGTTCAAGCATTCAAACATTCAAGCATTCCTTTCCAACATTGAGCATTCTCAATTCTCCCTTCAAGGCTAGGTGTTGCATTCAAGTCAAGCATTCAACCATTGAAGAGGACATCCCTTTCAACATTCAATCCAATACAAGCAAATCTACATACATTCTACCTACAACCTCCCTTGAGGTGAATTACATTTCACTTTCATTTATATTTACTTGCAAGTTCTTTCTTTCATCATTTGGTTAATTCCAAAACTGGGGTTTGACCTGAAGGCAAACCCCTAATCCCAACCCCCTTTTCTCTCTTTTTTGTGTGTAGGTTGCAGGAGCGTAGTTGTGTTTGTAGATTCAGACTCCATTTGCAGATGTGAAAAAACCCTTTTTGTTTCACGAATTTTTCAAAGGAGTGTGGACACTTTCAGCACGGTCTCGACAACTTTTCCTTAAATTCGCAGGGCAACTTCGTCTCGACATATTATAGCCAGATCCAGGTGCACGGCTTCATCTCACGCTTCTATAATCAGTTCTTTGCTACTTTTACACTTAGTTCTACAACACATAATTCAATCATTTTTCATTCTAAAAGAGGGGTTAGCTTGTCATTTCTATCCCATTATCAATTCATTTAGTATTCAATCTCTTCCCTAAGAGATTGGATCTAGTGAATTTCCCCCTCTTTTGAATGTAATGTGGATAAAGTGTTTGGAGGGAAATCCGCAGTGAAACTTTCATCTCTCCTCAGAGGGAAGAAAAGCTTTCCTCTTGATCTCTCCATCATTCACCTTTTTCACCATTACATTTTGGTGAACCCGACGTCTTACATGCTTTATTCTAAAAATCATTGCATATTTAACATTGACAAGTTTAATTTTTCTGCAAACTTAGTGGTTAATTCATTCAAAACCCTAATTTTTAAAATTGAAATTGAACTTGTGTGTTGTAAAAATTGCTTGTTATTGTCTTAGATCTGAAAATTGCTTTGTTTGTCAAATTCAATTTCTTCATTGTCTTGTTCAATTTGCAAATCAAATTCACAAAATTAAGAGGTTAATTGTCAAAACCCTAATTTTTAAAAATCGTCTTGAAATTGTGCAAAAAATGAGTTTTCATTTAATTTTCAGATTTGTGATTGTTTTCAAACTTATCTTTTGTCCTACAATTCAAATTTTCAATTTCCCTCATTTTTCAAAATTCAAAATTTCAAAAATTAAGTGGTTAGGTCCTAAAACCTTAATTTTCAAATTTAATTGGATTTTGTGCAAATTTCAATCAATTTCAGTCACTTTCAGTTTTCTGAACATTTTTCAAGGTGTCCTTATCCATTAGGTTTGACCCTTTTCAAAATTTCAATTCAATTCCTCTCTTTTTCTCAAAACCCTAATAGGGTCCTATTTTCACATTCAACCCTTCATTTTGCCTATCTAGAGATCGTAAAATCTACCAATTTTTTGAGGTTAGCTTTAAAATCATCGTAACTTTAATCCCTGAAAAATTTCAAAAAAAGTTGGTTGGACTGTGTGCACTTTCAACGCGGTCCCTGGCTTTTTTCTCAAAATTTCAGGAGAGTGTTATGACCGTATTTAATAGCTTAAATCCAGAAAATTGGATGATTTTGTCGATTTTTTATCCCTCTAAAATTAAAAAAGTACCTTCAAAATTCAACATTTCAAATTTCAAGAATTTTTTTAAAATTAAGTGGTTAATTATAATCTGCCCTGATTTTAAAGGTACTGATTTTATCAATTTTAAAATTAAGTGGTATCTTATTGGCCCTAATTTTAAATTCCAATTTCCTTTCATTTATCATAAAAATTATTTTTGGAAATTGTGTCATTTTCTTCTTTCAACAAAGTTCAAATTGTTTAATCATCATTTTCCCAAATTTTGCATTATTCAATTTTTGTACACTTTGTTCTTCTTATTCAAAATTCAAAAAAATTCTTCTAGTGCATGAGTTTTACCACTATTATTCCTACCTACACTATCCTCGTTAGACGAAGCATTAGAACTAAGGCTTCCCAAGGTTTAATTACTGAGAAGATGAAGCATGATTTGGGTGACTTCTTTAATGAGGATAATGGTAATTCTTCCCATCCTAATCATGTCCCTATCTATCTAATTGATGAATCTCATGATGAACACGAAGGAGTTTTAACTGGAGTTTCCATAGATCAACTTTCAAAATTGGACAATCAATTTGACAACTTTCAACAATGGATGTCCCAAGAATACCCTAATAGTGAAGCTCTTCCATTAATTGAAGGCCTTAAACGAATGATCCAAAGTGATAAGAATGAAATTGATATATTGCATGGCATTGCTCATATTGTTGATTCTAATGTCATGCCTATAAAGACTTGTGTTGAGAATTTAGGTTATTCACAACCTTCAAATCAAATCAATTCTTCTATTCCTTTGACCACTCCTATGGCTAGTATTCCTACTTTCACTTCAAACATCATGGCTACATCAACTCAAAATATCACTCCTACAACCATTGGTCATGGGGGCAATCACTCTTCTTCATTTAATCCTCCATCTTTACCTATGTCTTCCATAAGTATTCCTATTATCCCTCAACCAATCACTGTGACACGAGGGGGCAATTCATTCAACAATTTTATTCCTCCTTTAAATGTCCCATTTCCTACTCAATCGTCACCTATGCCTACTTATCATAATGTCCCACCACCTTATTCTCAATCCATGCCTTCCTTCAATAACATCACACCACCTTCTCAATCAACCATGTCTAACATCAATTCTTCTACCGAAGCGACCATTAACAATCTTGCTCAAACTGTGTCTTCCTTACAACAACAAATTGCTTCCATGAGTCAATCCAAGTTTAGTGTGCCCACATTTGATCTTGTGAGCCCACTTTCCATTGATATTGTTAAAGTTGTCCAACCTAAGCACGTTGAGGTTGTTAGAGTAAAGTAATTAATTAACTTTATTCTCCTCTTAAGATTTCCCTTTATGCATATGTTAGTCATTTAATAATTAATATTTAATTATTAAATGCTCTCACCTTAGGGTTAGGTTTTCCTTTCGATGTTGATCTCCTTTATAAGGATTGATCTCTTGTATTTTTCATTCTTCTTGATTCATTTTTCTCTGATAATAAATCTTTTCACTTTGTCAGAGCCAAAACCCTTGTATTCGTTCTCTCTCTTTCTCTGTGACAGGTTTCTTGCATGCAGGTTTCTTTGGGTTCTGTGGCTTCGTATTTCTCAAATCCTACATGGTATCAGAGCCAAATCTGTTGCAGCTTGTTCGGACTTTTGAAAGATTTTGAGATCTAGGTTTTGGTTGCATCAGATCTGTGTTTGTCTTCTATTTTTTATTTTGGAATAGGGGGTACTTTTTTTTGGTGCACTTTGAGTTCAAAAGGACCTCACCGTTGAGCTCGCAACGCCCAAAAACCCCTATTTTCATATAAAATTCATCTGATTTGGACATAGTTGCTCCAGAAGGCAAAAAAAAAATTGCCCCAAGGCCGTACGGCCCCAGGGCACGAAGCACGAGGCGAAAAAATAAAATTAAAATTAAAAAAAATAACAAAAAAAATGGTTTTTTGGGAAAAAACCGGGCGCCGCCAGTTCAAACAGCGCGTCGCCGATGTGCAGCCCGGCGGCCACTGCCCGGCCACCGCCGCCGGCTGTTTCCACCGACCGCGACCAGGCAGCCACCGTCGTGCCGCCAACGAAGCCCGCCGCCCGTGTGCCTCCCGCTCTCCGCCAGCACCAGCAGCGCTGCCCCCACGCTGCCCCCGTGCCACCAGCCCTGTGCTAGCTCCTGGTCGCCCAGCGGACCAGGGGCCCTTTTTCTAAAGCCCCTGAGGCCTAGAAGGGCCATTTGGATTTTTTAGAGCTGTTTTACAAAATCGGGCATAAATCGGGCGTTCGATCTCCGTTTTTTGAAAACAAATAGGCGTTGGAAAGCTGACTCCGAGCCCATTCTAATGGTGTAGGAATTTTTTCATATTTTTCTAGTTTGATTGCATTTTTTTTAGTCAAAGTCTGATAAGCCTTTTTGCACTTTGAGGGGCATAACTTACTCGTTTTTGCTCTATTTTTCGAAAGTGAATAGGTGTTGGAAAGGTGGTTCTGTGCTCTTTCTAGATCTATAATCTATTTCATCAGTAAATTCTTCAGGTGCTCATAATTTTATCTCAACCCGTTACTACTTTCTATCATTTTTTGGCTTTCAGTTTGTACTGGGGATTAGTTTTTTGCGTTGTGGGGGGGTGTTTTTTTCTTGCTTTATGTTCTTTACATCAGAAAACCAGAATCTACAAACACCAAAACAAAACAATCAAACCCCTTCTACATCTTCTGTCTAGTTCTGAAAGACCACTTAATAAAATTAAAAACATACAGAGCAATTGAGGCACAGTTCACAGGATGGCCGACAGACCTATTGACTCTCTCACACCGCATAATTACCACACTTGGAAGGGTCGCATGATGACTCTTCTCTAGTCTCGAGGGTTATGGTCCTGTTTGGATGAGGTTCAGCCTCAGTTGACACGTCCCTTTGAGGTTATGCAGCACAGGAACAATATGGATCAGGCTATGGGATTGATGGCTTTACACATTTCCGACAGTCTCCAGTTTCATCTTGAGGGTTGTCTCACTCCTCGAGCCATTTGGACCAAGTTTGATGGACTTTTTGGTACTGTCAACGAGTTCAAAGCTTTGCGGCTTGAGGCAGAGTTAACTTCCTTGGTACCTGATTCGTTTCCCTCTATTGAGGACTTTCTGATGAAGTTCAAACAGCAAAGATCTATCTTGCAGGGTTGTGGTAAGACTAAGACTGATACAGAGTGCATTTTCCTGATCCTCTCCAAGCTTCAGGGTCCCTTTTAGATCTTCTCTTTGACCTTCTATTCCACCATGGATGCCTTGGGTGCTCGACATGTCATGCCTTCCTTTGAGGTCTTTTGTGATCGTCTGACTCGTGAACAAGCTATGCTTAAGAAGTTGGATTCACTTTCAGGTTCACAGAACCAAGCATTGGTAGCCCAGTCCTCCAAAGGAAAACAAAAGCAGAAATCGAAGCCTAAGAAAGATTAAGAGGCTAGTGAGAATCCCTCCAAGCCACCACCTAAGTCTGATTCAAAACTATAGTTCAATTCTAAAAAGGGCAAATCTTCAAAGTTTGGTGAGTCTTCCTCCAAGACTAAGAAAAACTCTGGTGATCCTTGCAGTTTTTGTGGCAAGGAAGGACATCCCGTTTCCAGGTGTTGGAAATGTTTAGAGGCTTTGGAGGAAGCCATGCAGCAGCATAATATCAGTGCACCTCAGCCTCCTTCACAGCCCACTAGGAAATGTCATGCTCTTTCTGCACGAGCATTGTCCTCAGCACCCACTTGGATTCTAGATTCTGGTGCCTCTCACCATATGACACACACAGCGGATTTGGTCACCGTTCTTGCCCCTACAGGCACTAGACATATTGCAGTTGGTGACTCAGCACAACTTTTCGTTCAGGGGTCTAGAACTGTTTCATTGGATGGTGGTTGTCTATAGGATGTGCTTTTGGTTCCTGACATTTCGACAAACCTTCTATCCGTTTATCAGATTTGCCACTCTGGCTCTGGTAAGATAGTTGAGTTCTCACCTCATGATGTGGTTATTCGAGATCTTCATGATCCTGACTTGGTTGTGGCTACTGGGAGTGTGGATTCTGCATCTCACTTATATAGCTTTGATGGCTTTGAGAGTTCAGACACTGTTGGTTCCTCTCTTATAGCACATGCAGATTCAGTGAGCAGGCTTTGGCATGAGCATTTTGGCCATGTCAATTACAAATATCTACAGCAGATGAGTACACAGGCACTTGTGATTAGGCTTCCACAGATTTCTTGTACAGATGGTGTATGTCATGGTTGTGTCCTTGGCAAACATCATCGAGATCCTTTTCCTAAGGGTCAAGCCTCTCGTGCTAGGGCAGCCCTAGAGTTGGTACACAGTGATCTTATGTCCTTTCCGACTCCTTCCTTTTCAGGGGCTCGTTATGTACTCACTTTTATTGATGACTTCTCTAGATGTACATGGGTGTACTTTCTTAAGTACAAGTCTGACGTCTTTGACTCATTCAGGATTTTTAAGACATTTGTGGAGAAGCAATCTGGACTTTCTATCAGGAGGATACGCACAGATAATGGGGGGGAGTATGTAAATCAGGCTTTTAGAGATTTTTGCACTGAGCATGGTTTACAGCATCAGTTTATAGTTCCTTACACCCCTCAGCAAAATGGTGTTGCTGAGAGAAAGAACAGAACCTTACGGGAGATGGCAAATTGTATGATACAGTCTCGAGCTATGAGTTCTTCATTTTGGGCTGAGGCAGTCAATTGTGCCAATTATATTCAAAATCGGATGCTACATAAGGCATTGCGACATATGACTCCTGAGGAGGCTTGGACCCATGTCAAACCTGATGTTTCTTCATTTCGAGTTTTTGGTAGTGAGGCTTGGGCATTTATTCCTGATGCTCAGTGGAAAGCCATGGAGAGGAAGAGCTGACCACTCATTTTTGTTGGCTACTGTGAGGATGTTAAGGCATACGGGTTGTTTGATCCTGATTCCAGAGAGGTCTTGTTTCGGCGGGATGTCCAGTTTGATGAGTACTATCCTCAGATGGATTCTCCATCACCAGCTTCTCCCTCATTGCCTACTCCTTCCTCTTCATCTCTTGAGGATTACTTATCTCTTGAGGATGATGTAGATGATGATCCACCATCTCCACCACCACCAGTTGCTCCATCTTTGCCGAGGTGGGCCCGTGACACTGTTGATGCAGCTGGTTCTTTGGCAGGTGATCCTTCAGATACTCGTCGCACTCGTGCTCAGACATCTGGTTCTAGTCTTTTGAGTCATGCCATTTTAGCTGATCCTCAAAAGTTTTCAGAGGTGATAGGACACCTTGAGTGGGATAGGGCCATGGATGAGGAGTATTCTTCTTTGATGAAGAATCATACTTGGGATCTTTGTCCTCTTCCTAAAGGAAGAAAGTTGGTTCAGTGCAAGTGGGTGTATCGTACCAAGTATGCTGCAGATGGTTCTATTGATAAGTATAAGGCATGTCTTGTTGCGAAGGGGTTCTCTCAGGTAGAGTGTATTGACTACTCTGAGACCTTTGCTCCTGTCGCCAAGATGAATTCTATACGCCTGGTACTTTCACTTGCAGCTTCACAGGGATGGACAGTGTTTCAGATGGATGTGAAGAGTGCCTTCTTGCATGGAGACCTACATGAGGAGATCTATATGGAGCAGCCTTAGGGATTTGTGTAGGACACTTCTTTGGTTTGCAGACTTCGACGTTCATTGTATGGTCTCAAACAAGCCCCCAGGGCTTGGTATGAGAAGATGGACTCTTTCTTGCTCTCCTCTCACTTCACACACTGTCATTCCGATCACACAGTGTATATTCAGCGTCAGGAGGGTGATCTTTTGATTCTTGTGCTATATGTAGATGATCTCATCCTTACAGGTAGCTCATCCTCCATGATTCAGAATGTTCAGAGAGCTTTGATGGGGCAGTTTGAGATGACAGATCTTGGTCTCTTGCACTTCTTTCTGGGTCTACAGGTTATTCAGTCTTCGGATGGGATTTCCATATTTCAGGAAAAGTATGCTCTTGATATGCTTCAGTGATTTGGCATGCTTGATTACAAGTCTGCCCCCACTCCATTTCAGTCAGGTGTTGTTTTGTCTTCCACTTTCTCTACTCCTTCAGTAGACCCCACTTTATACAGGCAGTTGGTTGGCAGTTTGTTGTACCTAACACATTCTCGTCCTGATCTTTCCTTTGCGGTTGGCCTTGTTTCTTAGTTCTCCCATGATCCTCATGAGAGCCATTGGCAAGCAGCCAAACGTATTTTGAGGTACATTCGGGGCACCACTCATTATGGCATTCACTACACTTTAGGATCCCCTCACATCATTGGCTTCACTGACTCCGATTGGGCTGGTGATGTCAATGATCGGAAGTCTACTTCTGGCTTTGTTTTTTGCCTTCGTTTTGGTCCTATCACATGGTCTTGCAAGAAGCAATCTGCTATTGCATTATCATCTACAGAAGCTGAGTACCATGCAGCAGTGTTAGCCAGTCAGGAGGTTTTATGGCTTTGGCAGTTGATGACAGAGTTTGGGTTTCCTCCAGATTGTCCCACTCTTCTTTGGTGTGACAATCAGAGTGCCATTCACATTTCTCTCAACCCAGTGGAGCATCAGCAGACAAAGCACATTGAAATCCACATGCACTTCATCAGACAGTTGCTTCAGGATGATTCTCTCATCTTGGAGTGCATTCCTACAGAGGAGTAGGTTGCAGACATCTTCACTAAACCTTTGGCATCTCCCCGCTATCTTCAGTTGCGCTCCATGCTTGGGGTGAAGGAAGTTGTCCTTGGGGGGTCTCAGTGAGGCCTTCCTTCCTTCATGTTTTCTTTTTAGCATGATTCTTTATCTCTTTTTGGAGAGGAGTTTTTTTCCCACTGGGTTTTCTCCTTTACTCCGCTTTATAGAGATTTTCTTGTATTCGGGTACCTGATCAGGCCTTGTTGCCGGGACCCTCTTTTGCATTGTAGTTCCTTTGCTTTCTTCTGCATTGTTTGTAGCTGCATTGTAGCTCATCTTAGGGGGGGGTGTTAGAGTAAAGTAATTAATTAACTTTACTCTCCTCTTAAGATTTCCCTTTATGCATATGTTAGTCATTTAATAATTAATATTTAATTATTAAATGCTCTCACCTTAGGGTTAGGTTTTCCTTTCGGTGTTGATCTCCTTTATAAGGATTGATCTCTTGTATTTTTCATTCTTCTTGATTCATTTTTCTCTGATAATAAATCTTTTCACTTTGTTAGAGCCAAAACCCTTGTATTTGTTCTCTCTCTTTCTCTGTGACAGGTTTCTTGTATGCAGGTTTCTTTGGGTTCTGTGGATTTGTATTCCTCAAATCCTACAGAGGTCCCTCAATTGGAACTCTATAATGGAAAAGGTGATACTCTCACACATGTTAAAACATTTCAAACCTTGTGTACTGATTTTTCTTATGATCAAAGATTGATTGCAAAATTGTTTACAAGAACACTAAGAGATAAGGATTTACAATGGTATTTCTCTTTGCCTTCTTATTCTATCACTTCTTTTCAACAATTAGAAAATGTTTTCAATCAACAATTTCAAAACAACATTGGTCCTACAATCACTTTGACTGATTTAATGCATTGTAAACAAGGTGTTAAAGAAAAAGTGATTGTTTTCATTGGTAGATATAAGCATTTGTGTGCTCAAATTTCTTTTCATGTACCTGATAATGATATTAAAAGAATTTTCATTTTTAATCTACAAAAAGACATCAGGGAAAAGCTTCTTTTGTCTGAGTTTACTTCCTTTCCGTAGTTGTGCGCAACACTCCACAATTATCAACCGACTGTGAGTCAAATGGAGCAATCTACTCCTATGGCTTTGAGTGATAAGGGGGAAAGTGTTCAACAACCATTTGCAAAGTTCAAACCCCAAAAAAAGCTTCATCAAGTTCAATGATACAATCAACAACATCAATGTGAATGCTACAACAGGTGTGCCTCCTATTTCTAAATTCTTTAAAAGAGAAAGACAATTTACTCCTTTGAATGAATATTTTTATAGTATTATGTCTCAGTTATTACAAAGAAATGTGATCAAACTTCCTCCTATCAAACTAGTTGACCCATCTAAGCTTGCATCCCCTTATTTTGATAGCAAATTCTTTTGTCAATTTCATCATCAGCCTGGTCATGATACTGAGAAATGTTTCGCATTGAAAAGTAAGATTCAAGATTTGATTGATAATAATACTATATTTGTGGAAGGTGTGAATGATAAGGGAAACAAATCAATAGCTCCTCCTAATCAAAATCTTAAGATTTTTACTGACCCTTTGCCTTCTCATACCTCTAACGTGATTGAGACTGAACATACTTCTTTCTCTCCTTCTGATCTTTCTACCATAGCTCCGAATTTGGTGAACATGGTAGAGAAACAAGAGACACCTAAGGATTCTTGTTTTACATTTGACCTTAGTGAGACCATTAGAGCACCTGATGGGCCTTTATACATAGTTGTGAAGGTTAAGGACATACCTTGTCGTGGTGCCCTTGTTGATCCCTCTTGCATGGTTAATGTCATCACTGAGGAATATCTCTTCACTTTACAATTGCATAAACTTATCTATGATGACTCTAATGTGGTTGTGAAGTTATTTTATGGATTCTCTTATCCTACCATTGGTTCTATCACCCTTCCTGTTGAATTTCACACTAAATCTATGGATGTCACCTTTGTTATCATTCCTTCTTTCGAATAATTTTGTCTGAAGTTGGGCTACCCTTGGCTATCTTCCATGAAGGCTATTGCTTCTCCTATTCATAAGTGTTTGAAATTTCCTCACAATGGAGAAATAATAACTGTTAACCATAGCTTATTTCGATTATCCAAAAGAAGCCCAGGTTTTCCTATTGATTTCTTTTGGCCTAAGCAATTTCAATCTCTTCCACAAAGGAGCGATGCTCTTTTCCAATCTTATAAAAAATAGAAGAAAGATATGATCTTATCCTTAAGTCAACCTAGATCCCCAACAATTGATATCCCCATCCTTCTTGAAGATTCAATCCTTCCCCTAATGAATAGGACTAATCTTCCTCCTAAGGAAGATCCTCAACCTATTCATATGAATGTAACTATGCCTTCTCCTAAAAAGAACAACAATATTTCTTCTAAGGTTAGACCTGTACCACCTCCCCATGATGGACCTGGTCTCCTTCCTACACCTAATATTCCTCCGTTATATGGTGCAATTCCACCTCCTTTCTCTTATAGATAGAAGAGACTTGCCTCTCCTCTTGTCCAACCTAAAGACTTCAACCTAAACCTTCAACAAATGTTCCTCCTTCTTCTTAGTCTTCTACTAAGACTCGAAAAAAATCGTTGTGCGAGAGATCACTGACGAAGGCATCGAGCTCGAGCTCGTGAAGATGTTCCTCAGAATATTCAATCTCCCAAGACTTCAACAGTTGATATGATTCCCTTTTCTCCTCAGCAAGATGTTGAACCTACATATCCAAATCATAAGTTGCAAAAAACATGTGATCCTTTTACTCCTATTTGTGTTTGTGCTCCTCTTTCTATAAATCTTGACGAAGAAATGAGTGAAAATTTTATTCATGATGGCAATACAACTCCTAATGCTTGTGATAGTGACTATGAATATGTTGATGTGGACAAGCATTTATTACCTGAAATTTCAAAAACCCTAATCCTAGCTCCTAGAATCGAACAAAGTGACTTAGCCCATGAGCATAGTCTTTGTTTGGATCTTGTGTTAGCTCCATCTTTTGTGCTCGATGTCGCTCCTCTGGTGTGTTTCTCGCCTTCCCGAAATAGTGATCAGCAAGATTGGGAGGAGGATGTCATGCTAGATTAGCAATATTAGCACCGTAGATCTTCTCCATCTCTCCTCTCTTGCTCTTTTGTGACTATTCTTCTGTGTATCCCTATTCTTCTATTTTTTCCTTAATGTCTACTTGAGGATGATGCAAAGAATTGAGATCTCTTTTGGTCTCTTTCATGTTGGCTCGAAAGACATCCTCTATTCCCTTTCTTCCAAGGTAGTTTCCTTTCTTTGGGGAATGATGATCATTATATGCACTTATACATATATGATATACATGAGTTATCATACAGCATACTGACCCCGAGAAAAGCGAAACTACCTTGTGTTTTTGTTTTCATTATCCTTGGGTTTATTCCTCGATTGGGGGCTAAATCCTTGCGATTACGTGCTCCCTCTCTTCTCTCTCTCTTGAGTGTATCCTACCTTAAAGCAATCACTCTCGGTAAGGTGTGCACAATCACTTTAATGTGGGGCATACACTCCACTTATATTTTCCTTCTTGATACTTAAAGTTATTTAGTGAACTCGGCTTTGCTTTATAATTTTGGTATCTTTTTGTGACTCATAGTGAGGGGAACCTTGCTACTTGCAGTCATGGTTTTCCCTTCTTGATCTTCCCTTTACTTTGTCAATCGATGTCATAAGATCCTTAGTCCACTGGGGGCTTGGTACATCTTGCCTCCTTGACGTGGTAGAAGTCTTTCAATCTTGTTTCCTTATACTTTACTAGTAGTATTGGTGTACGCTTATACTCCCGCTAAAGTGGGGGCTAAATGTAGTGTCATAAAATTGCAACCCTTACAATTTGCAACCATAATAGGGTCTTCACGTTGGTGATTTGAATCCCCAAGCCTAATCGGATACCCGAGACTTGCTTAACCCCTGGAAACCGCACTTGTTCTGCCCTCCACACTGCCTAGACCTGCTTCTTGTCTTGAGACAAGAGCAAGACAGGGGCGTGGTGCCCCTATCCCCCCTAGGATAGGGGTGTGGCACCCCGGAAAGGGGTGTGGTGCCCCTATCCTCCTAGGATAGGGGCGTGGCACCCTTGTTCTTGCCCTATTTTGGGGGGGCCTCTATCCTATTTTTGCATTGGACTTTGCATAAAGTGGGAAAAACTTTCCCTATGTCGGCCTGTGGTGGAAAAATCAGTCAATTAACCCTAATTGATGAGTATATATGTCACATTTTCCCTCTCATTTTGCATAAGTTCAAGAAGCGACAAGTTGGATAAGCGAAGAGTGGGCATAAGTTCAAGCATTCAAGCATTCCTTTCTAGCATTTGAGAATTCTTAAGTCTCCCTTCAAGGCTAGGTGTTGCATTCAAGTCAAGGATTCAACCATTAAAGATGAGATCCCTTTCAACATTCAATTCAATACAAGCAAATCTACATACATTCTACCTACAACCTCCCTTGAGGTGAATTACATTTCAGTCTTTCATTTACGTTTACTTGCAAGTACTTTCTTTCATCATTTGGTTAATTCCAAAACTAGGGTTTGACCTGAAGGCAAACCCCCAATCCCAACACCTTTTCCTTTCTTTTCTCTGTGTAGGTTGCAGGTGTGCAGCTGTGTTTGTAGAGGTGGAAAAACACATTTCATTTCACGGATTTTTTTGGAGGATCATGGACACTTTCAACACAGTCCCAACAACTTTCCCTCAAATTCGTAGGGCAGCTTTGTCTCGACATATTATAGCCAGATCCAGGTGCACAACTTCATCTCACGCTTCTATCTCAAGTTATAATCAATTCTTTTCTTCTTTTACATTTAATTCTACAACACATAATTCAATCATTTTCCATTCTAAAAGAGGGGTTAGCTTGTCATTTCTATCCCATTATCAATTCATTTAGTATTCAATCTCTTCTCTAAGAGATTTGATCTAGTTAATTTCCCCCTCTTTTAAATGTAATGTGGATAAAGTGTTTGAAGGGAAATCCACAGTGAAACTTTCATCTCTCCTCAAAGGGAAGAAAAGATTTCCTCTCAATCTCTCCATCATTCACCTTTTTCACCATTACACCTGCATATAGTCCCAATTTAGAAATAGAAGCAATTCATTTTCCCTTACCATTTTTTTCTGTTCTTTTGGAGTGATATTCCCAATGTCAAAGTTGATTTCCTTCAACACCTATTGTGTTACGTCTTAATATCTAGAGGAATCAACCTCTCCCTTGGCTTTATTAATCTTCTATTGAAATTCTTCACTCTTTTTTTCTCAAGACAAAGTCGTTGAACCCTTGTGTCTTAACAAAGGCATCATTAGAGATGAACTATGTACAAGCTAGATTCCTAATGTCATTTGTATCATCATTGCCTTACTAAATGTTGATCTCCATCATGTTCCTTGTTATGGTAGCTACTACTACTCTTGGAGGTGATGGCATATTGAGTGAGTTTTGATTCCCCTCTAATTGCATTCTCACCAACACCTTAATCTCAATTACATCTTCAATAGTGACTGTATATCCAACCAAGGATTGTTGGTTAATGTTTCTCTTATTTCAAGGTTTTTCTTAAAGAATGTCAGGAGCTTGTGATTGCTCATGAGGGGAAACATGTACAAGGTATTGCTCTAGTTGAACTTATTCAATAATTAAGGACTATTTCACCATTGTAGCAGAGGCTTGTGGTGGAGGGGCAACATAAGGTCCTCTTCTTGGTTGGTAGATAAGTCTATCTTCCTCCAATTGAGGTCTTTCTGCTGTTCATTTCCCTTTTCCAACATTTCATACATTCTTGCAATTGTTTCCTTGATCTCATAAAATGCACCTAGGTAGTTTGCATGCTCCTTTCTTCTTTGTTCTTCCCCTCTTTTGATACTTTTGTGAGAATTTTCCTATAATAACCAAGATCTAGAGTCCAATGGAAAGCACAAAAACAAGAGAGAAATAATATGTGACAAGAATAAATTGTATTCCTATCAAGATTCAATAAGATTTATTGGATTGCATATAGTGTAAATGAGCTTTCTTATAAAGGCAAGGCTATAGGGAATGAGAGAGCACACAATCATGACATGTGGCTCAATGAGATACAAGGGTAGGTGAGGGTAGGTGTGAGAAATACTAAAATATTTCACTAAAGGTGGATCACCCATTGAAGGTGAAATGTGATAACAAGATAACACCACAAAAGGTGGAATTTCTCCTACAACCATCTCCCTAGGATGCACACTTCCTTGAGTGTGCAACATGAAACTACAATGAATGCATTATCCTAAGTAAACTTAAGTGAAGTGTAATTAGGAGACATAATTTACACCAACACCCCCCCTTAAGTGAAAGTTAGGAGAATGTAGACTCAAGATAACAATGCATGATGGGTCCTGACTATGAGGCCATGTTAGGTACCCATGTACAAATGCAATGTAGTCTCTAACAAATAGAGAAAGGGAGAAAACCACGTGGGAAAAAACTCCCCCCCCAAAGAAATATGAAATCACACAATACTCTCAATAAAAATTGAGAAGAACAAAACCTCACGTGAGGAAGAAGTCCCCTCCATAAGAGAGAAGAAGAAAGACCGTGAAGCCCCCCCTCAATGTAGAATCTCCTAAAAAGGTGGTCCAATGATGTTGACCAAAATCCTCCCCATTAGGAAGAAATAGAGCCAATGTTGCACCAAGAATGTCAAAGTGTGACAAAACCAAGTACCAATATGGATGAAGAATTATCGATGAATCACTCATTGCAACAAAATGAAGATCAAACATGGAGACAATTTGCTTTGAGCATCAGCTAGATACTCATCAATGGCAGATTGGTACAATCTAAGTCTCACTAGAGCCATGCAAAATTTGTACAATCTAAGTTTCAATTGGAGCCATGCACCAAGTCTCACAAGATATTTCCTAAACTATGGAGTAGAGGATTACATCAAACATGTCATCAATGACAAATTACAAAGAGGTGTTGCACTTTATATTAGTGTGTTACAACATAGCTTGAATGCAAGAGAATACAACATGATATAGTGCAAATCTGGAAACATGAAGATGATGCCACCAAAAAGATGCCATGTAGAAGACTATAGATGAAGATGCTCCGATTGGGATATCACCAAGAAAAATGTAGGAGCAAACTGCACCCCCACACCCCCCCCCCCCCCGGTTGCCGGTTGGAAGACGCTGCAAACAAGTATGATAGGTAGACATAAAAAAAAATGTTCCCAATTTTTCTTATTTAATGAAAGTTTTTAGTTTTGAAAGACTTAAAAAGTATTAATAAAAACATATATTTAAAAGCATAGAAAACCTCTTTTTTTTTAAATAAAGAAAAATTGATTTTTTTTTTATTTAAAAAAAAAACACTTTATTAAAAAATAAAGCTAAAAAATGCACAGATTATTTTAATTTTTCAATTTTGAATTTTTTTTTTGCTCGGTAATAAGATTTTTTATTTATTTCGAAACAGAAAGTACATCATAGTCTAATAAAAACTTTAAAACATTCTAAAAAAAGCCACCCACAAAACAACCAAAAACATAAGCTCTTTTGTTTGTAACTACCCATCATCCCAAAAACAAACCCTGTTCAAACCCTGTACATCCGTAATGAGCTAAAAAATTCGCTCACAAACCAATAGACATTTACAAGTATCGAGAATAAAAAATGCTCATTTTCACTGTTCAAACTTAACTAAAACATACCATGGCTAAACAAAAGAGACAACACTGCTCGTTTAGAAACTTAAACATCTTTCCAAAATGAAAGAGAAAAAATCATGCACCATTTGAGCTCTCTAGGTCTACAACATCCCTTGGCTCACTCTCCCACTTCTTTTTTCATGGCGTCAACACTCTGTCCTTCGAGGATGTAGCTTCTTCCTTAGCCTATTGAATCACTACATCCAATTCCTTGATCTGTACAAACACCTTTAATGCTTCCCAACCATGCTTGGCCTCGGCTCTGTGTTGTGTTCTACAACACCCTTCTGACTAACGAATAAAAGGGAGAGGTCTCTCAAAGTGTTCATGGCATGCAAGTGCAATTCCTTCACGAACATCAAACCCTACTCTCGGAATTTCCCACTCGAGGATTGAATCCAAGCCATCCAGAAAATCACTGTGAATAATTGTCTCCATCACGAGTCTCCACCAACTCACCCACATCTAGCCCCCATGCTAGAATTAGAGAATAAACATCCATGTTCATTATGTACCTGTGTCTCAAGTTGCCAAAGACCTTTCCCAAAATAATCTGCACACATTTAATCAGTCGTTCATCTTGGAATAAAAACATTCCTCTCAATCTTTTGTCTATGACATCTCCAAAAAAAGAGCATAATTGTTTGCGTGCCTTTAATGTGAAATTTGCCTCCATATTTAACTGCAACTCCACCGTCGTCACCCTATTCCTCACCTGACTACACACCTTTTCTTTGGCTTCTTTAACATGAAAATGACTGTCAGTTTATCAAGAAATGTATGTATATAAACACAAGAAATAACAATCACTTTAGTCTGCCATAAATGCAATGTCCTCCACAAACCGTCGCCCTTTCTCACAAAGCTTCTTCGATCAATGCAATAATAAAAGCTCGTTAGGGATGTACTCCCATCAATGAATTTGAATTTTCCTTTCCAATCACTAATCGATTTGCTCTAGGGATACCTGTCTAAAATCCTCGATCCTTAATTCACCAACCTCTTCAAAAGATAAAACCCACTTTGAAAGAATATTCCCTTTCTTGTTCCCCGATCTCCTGACATGAGAAATACAAGAGTCTTCAAAAGAGGCTAACTCTTCCCTTATTTTGGCAATTGGATTTTGTATATGCCAAGCTTCAATACTCTCCTTCATAATTGCTTGAATGATCATTAAGGAGTCACCTTCTAAGTGGATTTTTGGCACCCCCAGTTTCCTACCAAATCTAATAGTCATTAATGCTGCTAAGGTATCTGCAACATTACTTATGCTATTAGCCAACTTTTTTGCTCACAATGCTAACACATCCCCTCTCCAATCACAAATAATTAAATTTGCTCCTAATGGTCCCAGATTCCCTTTCGATGCCCCGTCAAAGTTAATTATCCACCATCCCTCCTTAGGTTTTTCCTAGGTTACCTCAACTAGCTTTTCTGAAATTGAATTAACCTATTGAGGCCCCTTAATGAGCCAATTTTGAATTTTTTTATTAATAACTGATTAATAAAAATTTATTTGATATTAGAAAGACTTTAATAAAAAAATGTTATTAAAAAATAGTATTATTAAAAAAAAAAAATTAAGAGTTTTTTTTCTTTAAAAAACATTTAAACAAAAATTAAATTCTTAAAAAAAAAAACAAGGCCCTTCGGGCCCATATAGGTACCTGCGGTGACCTTAGAGCTTGTGCCACTCACAATACTTTGCGGTGACCCAAAAAAAGACCCTCCTTTTTTTACATTTGGTTTTAAAACCAAAATTTAAATAAATGCTCCCGATTTTAATTTTTTCCTATTATTATTATGTTTAAATTTATTAAAAATTTTAAAAAATAGAATATATTTTTTTATAAAAAAAAAGACTTGCAAGTGACATTCGTATGGTCGGGGTGGGGTGGGGGGCAATTTTTTCACCTTAAGATGATGAGCTCGGATTTGGACGAATGGAAAAGCGATCTTGAGGTTTTTAGGCATTCTGAACATGATGGTGATGTCAAATTTGACCTAAAGTACTCCAAAATTGTAGATTGTCCCTGGGACAAGTAACCACCCTCCACCTTCAAATGACTCCAAATTTGGCCCCCGGTGTTGTATTTGGATGAAACAAAAGGTGATTATGACTTTCTCGAACCTCCTCAATCAAATGGTAACCTCATATTTGACCTAACAAGCTCCAATAATGACCTGCAATAGAAAGCTCCAATACACAAAACCCCAAATTGCATCAATTTTCTCTCAAATGGCAAACCAATGACACTCTAATGGCTCTGGTTACCATGTGAAAATTTTCTTATAACAACCAAGATCTAGAGTCCAATAGAAAACAGAAGAACAAGAGAGAAATAATAAGTGACAAGAATAAACTATATTCCTATCAAGAGGCAACAAGATTGATTGGATTACATCCAATGTAAATGAGCCCGCTTATAAAGGCAAGGCTATAGGGAATGACAGAGAACACAATCATGACATGTGGCTCAATGAGATACAAGGGTAGGTGAGGGTAGGTAGGAGAAATAATAAAATATTCCACTAAAGGTGGATCACCCACCGAAGGTGGAATGTGATATCAAGATAACACCACAAAAGGTGGAATTTCTCTTGCAACCATCTTCCTGCGATGCATACGTCCCTAAGTGTCTCATATGCAAACTACAATTAATGCATTATCCTAAGTAAAATTAAGTAAAGTATAATTATGAAACATAATTTAAACCAACTTTCCCATTTATTTCTCCTAATGGCCATGTTCTTTACTATCATGCAATTCCTGATGACATCTTCTTCATACATCATTTTAAACAAGATTGCAAACTTCTTAGGACTCACTTTGATGTGGTTGATGAAGTCTCCTAGGTCAATCATTTATGTAGGCTCCAAACCTATTTTGTATGAATACAAGATTGAGTAGGTTTGACCTAGTCCATCCTTATTAGTTGCTATGAAATCATAATTTTTTTGGAAGTGGGGATGAAAGACCCCTTCTTTATGCTCCATAAAAGAGCCGTATTTAACTTCCAAATGATCTCAAGGTATGCCAACCTTTTAGGAACATGTTTTGGAAAGATGTGGGGGCTAGTCCTACAATCGTATATTTTGATGGTGGTAGAATTGACATGAAGATACCAATCCCCCAAATTGTTCTTGATGTCTACATTTGGTGTTCTATTAGTGGTCTTGAGGAGGTCCATAATCTCTCTTTACAATATAAAATCCTCCTCGCCCATAAGATTCAAAATTATTCTGATAAAGAACTCCTCAAATAGCACAAATCTTGCATTCCCACAAATAACTCCTCGAATAACATGAAGCTTGAAGTGTCATAATGTCTACCTCAGATGTATTTCTAGCATTGGAAAGGAAGAATAACATTTGCACTACCAACATCCCTAACTTAAGGAGCCTTATCCCAACCCTTTCTTCCCTATAAAAACATGGCACTTGATTGACTACCACTTGAATTTGATTTTCTTTTCATTAACCCTAATGGCTATCAACTATTTGTGCATGTTATTTGCTATGAAGGTGTCCTAATCAAATTTAGTATTCGCAATGGGATCTTGAATATTTGTGGCCATATACATGATAGGAATTGGCATCTTTTTCTCTAGCATTTTCTTCAAAAACCTGGCATAGTCTATGATGGGTGTTTATGAAATAATCTTCAAAGGGTTCAATAAACAAAGGGCTCAACCTCATTAAAAGGAATTTTGATCGGTTTCTTGTCTGGTCCTCTTAATTGACGCTTTGGGTGTAGGATGGCTCTGTATGTGCTCCTATTTATCTGATACTTCTCCTTAAAGAACTCAAAATTTATTGTTTTCTTGGGGGTCATGTCCAAGCCAAAGACCTTAGAAACATGATATTTGATGATGCTCACCATCTCTCCACCCCCTTGTGATCTAAGTACTCTTGTTTTATCATCATAGTGCTTAGCAATTGCCTTCACAATGTCCACATCTATGAACACATTGGGTATCATTAATTTGGCCAAAATCTAGGATCCAAGAATTATTCAAAAGAGCACGTGACTATCTCTTTTGGTACTAGTGCTTGAATAATGACCATCTTGTTAGAGGAATATCAACATCTCTACAATCCATAGCACTACCAAGTAATCTTTCATTTGGTCCTCCTAGACCCTGAACGTGTACCGACCTTCTAAAAGATCCCAACAATTGTACGAGCAAGTCCTCGTGTAAAGGTCTTTTGAGGTAGAGAGTTGAGAACTAACTTGACTAATTTTTCTCTAAATTTTATGATTTAGGATTTCTAGATTGTCATAAGGTTTCACAATTATGGGCTTGTGATGTCTTTCTTACATAGTAACTAAGTTTTTGTTACCCTCTAAGTGTGAAGGAGTGATAATATGTTTTTATTTTATATAAATTAGACCAAGAAAAGTGCACTTACACATTTTTTGCTTATTAAACCTAGTTCTACACAAGATGTACTAGATTGTTTGCAAATCGATCAAATATTTATGTGAATGCAAAGTGAGAAGCCATATGGAAAAAGTGCTTTACATGCTAGCACATGAGCTCGTTCATTAAGTAGATCTTACTAGACACACAAGGTAGTATAGCGTAATTATATAGGTCGAATAAGGTCTGCTATCTTCTTCTTTACACTAGCATGTTATCCAATTAGGGCTAGCACCCGAGTATACCATGGACTGAATATTATCTTGTATCTTTTGTTGGAATCTAAGAACACTGAGAGGGGGGGTGAATCGGTGTTCTACCAGAATGGATAAATTTAACCTTATTAACACAACAACTCAATAACTGGTAAAAATAAAAGCATATAGCAATAAGTAACAATGCAACCACAAATATGAACACCATAAAACCACAAATTTATACGTGGAAACCCTCAAAGAGGAAAAACCACGGTGGGATTGGAGACCCGCAATATCTGTCCACTGATCAAATGAATAAATATTACAATAAGGAGCCTGCACATGCGGGAAGGCCAACAGCCTAGAGCGCACTGCTCATCACAAAGAAGCCTCACTGGCTACAAAAGAAATCCATACTACAATCTGAAAAGATGAATGAACTACAAGAATAACATCTCCTATGCCTGAGTAGAATTTCGGTTAAGCTCAATACCAGAGGTATTAAACCTCTTACACAAACACAATTCGATCACCTATGATCAACCAAAACCTCTGCATATTATTGCAACCCTATTCGCACACAGATAATCCCATAACCCATCTATCACGATCTACAAAGAGATCTTACATCATATTTATACCAACCCAAGACCTAAACAATTAGGTCGGCCACCTAAAAGATAATACAATAAATCCATTACATAATCTTGCAAACCAATGATAAACCAAGTTGGCCTAAGACCAAAACAACATAAACCAAACAATAAATCCAACTAGTAACGCATCAGGAGCATCAACCAACACGTTACATAAATTGGTCCATAACCTACTAGAATAAGGCCAGACCTATAATAGTTCACCATAAGCCAAATGAAACACCACCGATCAACTGGAACATGAACATGATAACTGTCAGCATCCTGATAACCTTCTAGAAGCTACACCAACACCACCTATCAGATTCATCAAAATATCTTCAACAACACTTTGTCAATAAACCCTTACCAGTAACCAAAAGGCTTACTAGAACAAATGATAGCTTTCGGATCATCAAATCTCAAACCAACTGAATGTGATACGCATCAGGAACACATGAATAACCAATCCAAACCGCTTCCAACAGTCAGAACATAACGGAGAAGATCTCCAGATCAACATCATAAACAAACCACTCTACCGGAACTCGGTCGACAACAAAACAACTAGTGTTGACATCAATGACAAACATCAATGCAACACATAATCAATTCCTCCAAATTGCCAACATCTTTTTCTTTAGACATAGCCTACCATTGATAGATATGACACATGACAACATGAGCCTATGGTGGGTCTTTAAGCTAAACCATGAGCCATAGCAGGCTTGGAGGGCTTACACCCACACAATGAATAGCCAAGGTGACATCAACAAAGCATATGGTGGGGATCATAATAGAAAGCGTGCAAGACTTTAGACTTAAGCAAATAAAAAATAATTAGTGCAATAGGAAAACAGAGGTATTCCTAGGGATATATGTATATGTTGGCATTTTTTATGATGATGTTGTGATTTTCATTGATGGACACACACTTGCTTTGAGATCACTTTTTGTATGTATGAGTTATGCTCAACCGGTATTTGTTCCAACCGGTACTATGTATTATAGCCTTTAGACTATCGGTGTTTTGCAGAAAGTGTTTACCGATCTCAAGCGGTATGAAGACCCAAGCGGTATGAAGACTCAAGCGGTTCGAGGATTCCAAAGTAGTATGAAGACTCAAGCGGTTCAAGGATCCCAAAGCGGTACGAAGGAACAAAGCGGTTGTCATCATTTTTCCCAGTCTTTATTTTGACAAACCGATAATTGGTAAAATGTGTGAACTGGTAATCGGTAAATGTATGAACTAGTATTACTCTGTGATGAGTTACCCACCGGTATTTTTGTGATGAGTTATCATCCACTGACACTTTGGCGATGATTCTGTACCGTGTTACCAAATGTGTCCAGATGCACTGAACCTAAGAACTTGCAATGTAATCCTATTGGACCGACATGAAATCAGATTCCTTTATAAGGACATCATGTCTAGGGTTTCAGTGGTTGTTAGGGTTTTAGGTGGTTGATGAGGTTTTTGTGTGTGTGATCACAGAAGGAGATTAGGTCTGTGTGAAGAAATAGAGTGTGGAGATTTTGAAGCTGAAGTAATGCTGAAATGCATTAACAATGAGCTATCAAGGATCTAACCAAGCATACTGTGCTAGTATTTAGGTCACTCACTTGTTGATTACTCACATCTTCGACAAGTTTGAAACCCTTAATCAAGTAGGCCTGGCAAAGCCTTTGTAAATCCTTTAACAAGGTGGTTCACAACTATGGATTTGAAATCCTCTCACAAGGTAGTCTTTAATCGGACTTATCTCCTAACAGAGATTGAGATTCCTAACATGATCTGTTATGGTGAAGAACATTGTATGACCTTAACCGGTCTAGTTACTATTCTGCAGATAGTTACTTGTGAGTTTCACCTCACCGTGGTTTTTCCCATTTGGTTTTCCACGTCAAAATCTCGTGTTATGGTGATTGTGCTCCCGTGGGTGAATGCCTTATTTGCTGTTTGATTTGCATTTGTCTTAACCAGTTTGTTAGTAAAATTGTTATACCGGTTTACTACTAAACTGTTTAAGTGTTTGAGTTCAGTATTTTTTGGTATACTAATTCACCCTCCCCCCCTCTCCCCCCCCCCCTCTTAGTATTCATCAATTGAATTTTGAGCCAACCTTTCTATAAGTTTAACCACTTGGAAGGAGATATGGGGGAATACACTATGAGGGAACTTACTCATCGTCTCACTCGGACTGAGAAAGCCTTTGATGAACTCAAAGACAAATATAAAGCCTCTCTAGCAAAGAGAAGAGAGCATGCTGAGAAACTGATGGAGCTTACTGAAAATAGTTCTTCTGATGAAGCAGACATGGAAGCCCTAGTTGAAGAAGTTGAAAAACTGAATGAAACTAATGCTAATCTAAGAAGGAACTAGAAGGACTGACTATCAGAATGTGTCAAGAGCTTGAGAATCGGAGGAAAGTTGAAGATCTGGTAAAAGACAAAGATCATGAGATCTCCAAGCTGAAGCAAGAAATCAGTGCACTTACCGCTCATCTCCAAGAGAGTAAAGTGGAAAAAGAAGAAATGCAAGGTGAACTAAACATGGCTATTTCTAAGAATGCAACCTTGAAGGAATCCAATGCTTCTATTTCCAAAGAACTCATTGAGTCAAAGGAAATACTTGCCAAATTCAATAAGAGCACTGTTAAGCTAGAACAAAAGCTTAAATCAGCAAAACCGGTAAAGAATACCACTGGACTTGGTTTTTCTAGTTATGAGGAAGGTGAGACCTCTGGAACAAAAGATGGAGCATCAAAGAAGCAACTGGCACCAAAGGATAAAGGTAAGCAAAAGTTCAAACCTATTTTCTTTAATTGTCTCAAGTAAGGACACACTGCCAATGTATGCAGAAGTAAGGCTTACAATAATTTTCCCTACTTTCTAAACAATAAGCCTAGATCCAATAGATTCAATGGTAACTGTTATGCATGCAACAAGTTTGGGCATAGAGCATTTGAATGCAGGTCTATTATACACAACACTAGAAGATATCCTCAAAGGAGTCAAGGAGTTTTTCCTGAATCCTTTGTGAACTGGAATCCAAACTGCTATAGTGCCTATGACCATCAGTCAGGTGGTGGTGGCTATCAAGCGGCAACCGGTTGAAGAGCAACCTATTTGATTTGCCATGGTAGCGGTCACACTGCTGAAACATGCAGGAGGAAGAATGGTAGAATGAACAATGGACCATGGAGAACACCTAGAGTGGTATGCTATCATTGCAATAAACCAGGACACCCTGCCAGAACCTGTAGAATGAGAATGAACATATTAGATGATATACCGGTCACTCCAGAAGGAAAGATTGATGTTGAAACTATTCAAGTAGATATGAAGACACCATGGAAGAAGAAACCTGAAGAAGTGTCACAAGAAGAATCAGTTTCTGCACCTAGTGTGGAAGTCGCTGAACCGACAAACTAAGCTTCAGAAAAGCTTAGGGGGAACAAATCGGTGAAATGTTTCAAACCCCCAGTTTACACCGGTAAAAGACCTTAACTGGTATGTGTTGCCTATCAATCGGTAGAAGACTGGACACGGTAAAAAGAAAAATTGAGGTTTATAACCTAATAGTGGAGCATTTATTATGGTAGGTGAATAATTTGTTTAAAAGGGATTTTCAAGTCATTTTCACTTATCAATTTGCGAGCGAATAAATTCTCAAGTGCAGAGCGACCAAAGGTGATTTGTTTTACGATTCAGAGAGATTTCAAAAATTTGAAGTAGAATCCAGAGATAGTATCAATCAGTCAAGTGAAGAACACTAAGTGGTGTTCCAAACAACCAAAGTGGTGTGTTGCAAGCTACAGTGTCAAAGCCCTAAATCTCGATTCGCGAAGGTATTTTTCGAGCTTCTTTGTTTATCATGGCTTTTGCATCGCACTCCAGTTCAAGTGCACCTAGTGATTCAACAGATTTCATACAAAGGAAGATGAAATACAATGCCATATCCCAGATACCCGCTGGTGTTATAGTTGAGGAAGGTATTTCAGATTATATTGATTGCAAAATAGAAGACCTAGGATCTCTAGTGATCCATTCTCAGTTAAGTTGATTCTACGAGAATGACAAGAAGATCAAACCGGAATATAGCATCCTGGAAAGAAAGAAACTTCACAATGCGGTCTATTTTCTTGAAGAATTTACAGAAGATCACATCTGCATCATCCTAAGCAGAGTGCATGGTGATAAAAAGCATCTTGAGCAGACACATGACATCGCACCGGAAGCGATTCATGCCATCACCGGTTTCTGTAACGTTGGAGAAGTACCAGCCCTAAGGAAAGTCATTAAGATGGAAATGACCAAGCTCACCGGTTCTATGAGCGACCAATGGGGAATGACCGTTAACACCATCAAGGATGATTTGGTCAAATATGCCTGCATGGTGATTGGATACCGGACATTCTATACTAGCAGAATAAACTCTGTCTCTGCAGTAGCGGTGAATGCCGCCTACAAAATGATCATGGAAGATGCATCATTTGATCTATGCACCTGTATGCAGAGGCAACTTTTGGTAAACCTGAAATCTATCAAGCAAGACAATGCCTTAAGATTTAAATTTGGACAACTATTAGTAGGTTTGTTTTTCTATTTTCAAGGCTATTTTCCAGGAATCGGTAATATACAATGGTCTACTGACCAACTGATTACCAAGCAAATCAGAGAAAGTCTTCAAGCGGTAGGAATTGGTTATCCTGAAGTCCTGAACAAATACTTTGATGAATTTAGACGCAAGATGAGCCAGAGGATGAGAATATATGGCGATATTGTCAAGAAGTATGAAGAGGACATCTGCTTTATCATCAGAGTAGATGAGTGCATAATGGAGGCAGTTGAGCCCAGAAAGGAAGAAGTGGAGCCCATGGGATATGAGGTGATGTATGACATGCTTGATGGGTATGCCTCTACCCTACTTGCCTCACCTCTTGATCCAAAGAAGAAGAGAACCGACACCTACTTGGAGAGGGTAACACCGGTTGAAGAACCTTCAGTGAAGAAAGGAAAGGCAGTGCCATCGGTATCGACACCGGTTACTTCAGCAAGTCCTAAAGTGACCAAGAGGTCACCGGCCAAGAAGAAACCGAAAGTTGCACCTGCCAAGGTATTTGAAAGAAAGCGAAAAACTAAGAACACCTCACCAGATTCTAAGGATACAGAACCTGAGCTACAACCTAAAAAGACTAGGCAAACAAGGAAGAAGACAAAGACAACCAACAATGAACCGACACCATCAACACCAGTAAATATAGACATTGTCTCTTACAAATCATTGACACATTGTCAAAGAACTATCAAGAATATTAGGAGAAAAGTGCTAAGTGATTTAATAGATCATTTTGATGATTTTAATGATAATGAAAAGGAGGAAGTTGAATAGGAAGTTATTCAATATTTATGTATTAATGACCGGTCGCCATCAGAAATTAGATCTGTGACACCGGATTCTTTATATAATTCTTTAGATAGCAAATGGCGCATTGCCATAGAAAAGGAACAGGAAATAAGAGAAGAAATTTTTGCACAATATTTTCTTGATGTGTCAAATTCAGAGCTATATGAAGTTATGGATAAATACAAAGGCCTCTTCTTCATGAGAAGAAGAAGACTCCTCTTACTGGAAGGGAAAGTTCCTGAAGTGGTAAAAGATACACATTCACATGCCAAAGCCACTCTGAGGTTGCACCAAGTGTCTAAAGCCAACAAGAAGGCTGAGCAGGAACTAGAAACCGGAAAACCGGATGAGGTATATGACAGTGAAGGAGAACCGGTCACTGAACAGATGGACACAATTGACGTTGATGCTTTGGATGGTGAAAATGTCACTCCGGATGCAGCAAAGGAAAAGGCTGACAAAGAGAGAGTGGACAAAGAAAAATAGGACAAAGAAAAGGTTGATAAAGTGCAAGCGGAGAAAGAGAAAAAGAATCAAGAGGAAGAGAAGAGGAAATAAGCAGAAGAGGAGAACAAGAAACAGGAAGAGGGGAAGAAGAAAAAGGAAGAGGAGAAGAAGAAAAAGGAAGAGGAGAAGAAGAAAAAGAAAGAAGAGAAGAAGAAACATGAAGAGGAGGAGAAGAGAAAAGAAGAAGAGAAAAGGAAACAGGAAGAGGAGAAGAAGAAAAAGGAAGAGGAGAAGAGGAAACAGAAAGAGGAGAAGAAGAAAGAAGAAGAGAAGCAGAAGGAAGAAGAAAGGAAGAAGGATGAAGAGAAGAAAAAGAAAGAAGTAGAGGAACAAAAGAAGGCAGAAGAGGAAAAGAAAAAAGCTGAAGCGAAGAAGGAAGTGACAAAGAGCACACATGTGGAGACACCAAAGGCAACCGGTAGTCAAGCCAAACCGACTGACATTACCAGTCCCATTGACCTCCAATCTGCAAATGAAACAGAGCTGCTCCAAAGCATTAAGCTTGCACAGGAGTGACTGGAAGCTTTAAGGAGGAAAAAGGAGCAAGACGTTATTCAAAATGCGGTGGATACACTTACCAGTTTGATTCCCGGTACCAACCTCCCCAGTACCGATTCCTCTTTGGCCCAGCTAAAACTTCTATGCACAATTGTGGAGGACCAGGTACAAAGCCTGGAAGAGGCTGCTGAAGCTAGCGCACAGAAGAAGCATCAAAAGGCACTAAACACTACCTTAGTCAAGAAATTGAACGAGCTCTGGTGTGAACTTCAGAAAGAGCAGAAAGACATCAGAGATGCTATGGATGAGGGTAAACTACTGCTCAGTAAGATAAGCCAACACCATCTCTTTTGTGATGATGTGCTTGCACAGAAAGAAAAATTGCAATCTAATTTGCAGGCATTTATAAGCACCTTCAAGATGCCCTATGATTCCTTTACTACATATGGGCAAACTGTTCACCGGTTTCAGCTCCAATCCGCCAAAATAGAGTTGGAGATCACCAACCGGACCAGAGATTTGCAGGAACTTCAACTGGTCCTACTACCAAGACTACAAATACTTCAGAAATGCTATCTCAATCTAGATGCCTTAATGGTCACTCAAGAGATGAGCACCATTGATGCCATGGAAGAACAGGTATCCCAGATGCAAACAGAAAGTGAGGTGGCTACCTCATTACTTGAATCATGGTCCTTATCCAAGAAGACCTTCGTGCAGGATTTTAAATCGATTTTTGATAAGTTTCACTCATTATTATCATAAACATTTATTATATTAATTATAATGAGAAACATGGGTTATTCTGCAATACTTTGTCATTGTTGGCAAAGGGGAAGTAGTATTTTTGCATTTAAAATTTTGGTGAATGCTATGTATACTTTCATGTTATCTCTTTAAGGTAGTAGTATACATTGTATTTTCTACAAAAGGGATAGTGTATATGCTTAGGGGGAGTAATTTTGATTATGGCATATTTTTTGTTGTAAAACACTTAGATGTCAAAAATTTTCCTAAGTGTTGCCATCAATGCCAAAGGGGGAGATTGTTGGCATTTTTGATGATGATGTTGTGATTGTCATTGATGGACACACACTTGCTTTGAGAGCACTTTTTGTATGTATGAGTTATGCTCAATTGGTATTTGTTCCAACCGGTATTATGTATTATAGTCTTTAGACTATTGGTGTTTTACAAAAAGTGTTTACCGATCTCAAGCAGTATGAAGACCCAAGCGGTATGAAGACTCAAGCGGTTTGAGGATTTGTACGAAGGAACAAAGCGATTGTCATCATTTTTTCCAGTCTTCATTTTGACAAACTGGTAATTGGTAAAATGTGTTAACCAGTAATTGGTAAATGTATGAACCGGTATTACTCCGTGATGAGTTACCAACCGGTATTTTTGTGATGAGTTATCATCCACTGACACTTTGGTGGTGATTCTGTACCGTGTTACCAAATGCACTAAACCTAGGAACTTGCAATGTAATCCTATTGGACCGACATGAAATCAGATTCCTTTATAAGGACATCATGTCTAGGGTTTCAGTGGTTGTTAGGGTTTTAGGTGGTTGATGAGGTTTTTGTGTGTGAGATCACAGAAGGAGATTAGGTCTGTATGAAGAAACAGAGTGTGGAGATTTTGAAGACTGAAGTAATGTTGAAATGCATTAACAATGAGCTATCAAGGATCTAACCAAGCATACTGTGCTAGTATTTAGATCACTCACTTGTTGATTACTCACATCTTCGACAAGTTTGAAACCCTTAACCGGGTAGGCCTGGCAATGCCTTTGTAAATCCTCTAACAAGGTGGTTCACAACTGTGGATCTGAAATCCTCTCACAAGGTAGTCTTTAATCGAACTTATCTCTCAACAGAGATTGAGATTCCTAATAGGATCTGTTCTAGTGAAGAACATTGTATGACCTTAACTGGTCCGACCTTAACCGGTCTGGTTACTATTCTGTAGATAGTTACTTGTGAGTTTCATCTCACCATGGTTTTTCCCATTTGGGTTTCCACGTCAAAATCTCTTGTGTTATGGTGATTGTGCTCCTGTGGGTGAATGTCTTATTTGCTGTTTGGTTTGCATTTGTCTTAATCGGTTTGTTAGTAAAACTGTTATACTGGTTTACTGCTAAACTGTTTAAGTGTTTGAGTTCAGTATTTTTTGGTATACTAATTCACCCCCCCCGCTCTTAGTATTGTTCAGTATATGTATATACATGTGTGTGTGTATGTATGTATATATAAAAATACATGTATGTGTGTATGTATATGTGTGTGTATCTATATATGTAAATATACACACATATGTATATGTATATGTATATGTATATGTATACGTATATATATATTTATATGCATGTATATATGTGTATATGTGCACACACACACATATCTAGATATAATATATATACACATATAGATACATACATACATACACACACATACATATGTACATATATGTATATGTATACATATACATTATATGTATATGTATACATATACATACATACATACATACATGTATATGTGTACATATACATATACATGTATATATATATGTATATGTATATGTATATGTACACATATACATATACATGTATATATATGTATATGTATATGTATATGTACACATATACATGTATATATATGTATATGTATATGTATATGTATATGTATGTATGTATGTATGTGTATGTGCATTACTCCAGCCCCTGGCCCAATCGTACCATGCAACATTCTTTTATTTGCAGGGTCTGTCACCCATCGTACGACAACCGACGTCATTCCCCGACCAACCCCACTTGCTTCTCTGACTCCTCCTTCTCCCAGTCGGCTCTACTCCTAGGCCTGCTCTGCAGACTGTGCTGTCGTCGCCGTCTATGCTTCCATCTGTGTTGTCTGTGTCGTCCGTGTTGTTTCCCCGTGAGCTCCTGCTGCGTTGTCCGGGCCCGCCACATCCCGCTGCCGTCTGTGGTCACCATGCAACCCCCGCTACCTGGACTCTAATCTCCGGTCACCACCTTCCCTGAACGACAACCATGCTCCTGGCTACCCCGCCACTCCCGGTCGTCGTGTCTTCTCTGGCCGCCGAGACCGCCCACTGTCGCCACTGCTACACGTGGCGTGTCTCAAGCGTTGTCCTCACCACCTCATCTTGTTGTATTGCCACTTTGGCATCCATTGAGTCTCCACTTTTGTACGAAAGTCACCTACCACCAGACCGCCACATCACCCGCCTAATCAACATTTTCGTACAGTACAAAATACTTCACATTGTGCCACGTGGTATGATAACGTCATCATTCGTACAGCCTGGGCAAGGGTGCGATGGTCATTTTAACAGGAATACGATCATCAATTTTAAGCCCGTCATTTTCTAACATCAGCACTGCATCATCAGTTTTTGAAAATTTTCTACCCCGCTCTCATTTGCATTTTTGAAATTGCAATTCAACTTCAAATGGTCGTATCTTGCTTATTTTTGCTCCTTTTTTGGTACAATTTTTTTTGAAATGGGCTAGAATTTTGTGCTCTTTGTAGTGGTGGAGGAATTTTCTGATTTTGATGGACGAATTTTTCAGAATTTGCAGATTATCATGACTGTCCCTATCTAATCCCATATTTTGCAACTTTAGAGGCTTTGTTTGGGGTCTTACGACCTCCTTTTCAAGTGCCATTTTTTTTAAAGTGCATAATTTTTTTGTCTACTTTCATAATATGCCATTAGTTTGCAATGATTTTGAGTAGAAATTATACTTTCAGTATTTGGTCATTTTTGGCTTATTTGGTACTTGTATTTTGCTTAGATCTCAGTTTAGATCACTTGCAGTATTTTTTGAAGTCTCTTATAGCCTATTTGAGGTAATAGTAAAGTTGAAATCAGATGTCCACCTTGCCTTGTTTTGCAAGTGGTCCATTGTATACACACTAAGTATAAAGTGCTAAATCATCATTTATTTTTTTTGGAGGGGGGGGGGTTTATGGATTGAGTAGTTTGGGGGGATGTCTTGTGTGATTATGCCTCTCTCTATCTTGTGCTTTTTCATTTTGGTGCTATGGGTTCTCCTAAATTTCCACTTTTAACTCCTCATAATTATACTTCATGGAAGATAGAGGCATTGAGTAAACTAATGGAAAAAAGACTCATTCATTATGTAAATAGAACTATTACATCACCACCTGATCCTAAGGCTAATCCTAATGCTCAAATTGAATGGATCACTAAGAATGCTATGGCACTTGGAACTCTTAGAAAGTATGTATCAGATGACCTCATTTTTCACATTGATAAGTCTACTACAATTAAAGAGGCTTGGGATATTATGAGAAATTGTATGGCTAAGTTGATGAGATTAAGGGCTACAAGTTTGATAGCGAACTCACAACTTTGGATCCCAAGTATTTTGATACAATCCAATATTATGTCACAAAAGCTAATGTTCTAAGAGCAAAGCTAAAGGATTGTGGCATTGAAGCCTTTGTATCTAGCTTTCACACCCATATCTTAGCTCAAGGTTCCTCATACACTTCTCCCTCTTTTGATGCATTCACATAGATATTGATTCTTGAGCAAATCTAAGTTGACTAAGATGGGGATTCTCAAATCTTCAAAGTCACGAGCTTTGGTGGCTACTAAAGGGAATCAAAGAAATCAAGGAAAAGGCAAGAACCAAAAGCAACCTAAGCCTAAACAAGATGGAGCACAATCTTCCTCTCCACAACAAGGTGATTCTACATCCTCACCTAAGAATAAATCCTATAAGGACATTCTTTTTTGTGCATATTGCAAGAATTCAAGACATGATGAACATCATTGTTACAAGAAGGATATTGATGAGTTGAAGAATCTTCTTGAGAAGAACAAAATAAACCTCCCTTCTAGAATGTCTACTTATTCTTCCAAGGAAAAGGATAAAGCAATGAATCACTCTTTTGGGTAGATAAAGGAAAGGGACAAGCTCTTTGTGCTACTACAAGTCATGATTCAGGGAGATGGCTTCTAGATTAAGGGGCTTTTCATCATATGGCATCTTCATAGTCTATGTTCTCTTCATTTGAGCCTTGCCACATGTCACGGATTTTGATGGGCAATCATACATACATGGATGTGATTGGGAAAGGATCTATTGCCATTGGGGATAACTCCTTCAATGATGTGTTGTGTGTACCCCACTTGACAAACAATCTTCTTTCCATCTATCAAATCACACATGGGGCAACTAGGAAAACTGTGGAGTTCACACCTGATTCAGTTTTCATTATAGACTTGGAGACAAGAGCTATCATTGCGACTGGGGTGGTTCATCATGCATCTCAGTTGTACTCCTTTTTCACATTTTGGTCCTATTGATGAGGTTGATTCTTCCTATGTTGATGATTCAGATTTTGAGGAGATTTTGATTCTTGAGCCTTGCATTTCATCTCCTCCTATTGATATCACATCACCTATTGCACCTAATGATGCAACTAGTGCGGCAGTTTTTCCTTCTTGTGATTCAGTGCAGCAGGATATTCCATGTCTTCCAGCTTCAGTTGATTAGGATGCCTACTTGACAGACATTGCAGGTTTGTTTGTGGAGTCCTACATTGCAGATTTGGGAGATATCATTGATGACATTCATCTTCTCTTTGATGAAGATGATCCTTCTTCTATTGTTGCGAGGGAACACTCTGACCCTCTTGTGCATTCTCTACATGATCATTCTTTCGAGGTTGACATGATTGTGGTTACTTTTGTCTAGCAGTTGGATAAGGTCTCTTTATTCTTTGAGGAGACATGTGAGTCTTTGGATATTGTTCTACATTCATCTCCACTAGATCTTGGAGTGCCCTTTTAAGCAATGTGGAGCCATTCACCACCTTTGGAGGGGGTACTTTTCAGCATCGACATGGGGACACTTGAGCAGTTTTCAAAGACTTCATTCATCATGAGTATTTTTCCTACATCTTCCCTTCATGATTAGGGAGACTTCATGGATACACCTTTGGTTTTGTTTCTTCCTAAGGGGAGTGGTGCAGGACCACCTAAGGGTGAGCAAATATCCTTTTCAATTTTGGCATAAGGACTGGTTCAAGTCCATTAGGTTGTTTATAGGGAGCTTGGAGTGTTTTTCTTTTGTTTTTTTTGGATTGCATGTTTTCAGCGAGACTTACCCCGATGACACCGCCAACATGTGGAGCGCAACCATCGGCTATCGGAACAACTGGTTTTACCCTATCTCGATGCCCTGATGAGTTTGTGTAAGACCGAAGTGGAGCCATCAGATATCAACGGGAGTGTTTTCTGCCTACCCCGATACCCTGATGAAGTTGCCAAGGGTTGGAGCGAGTCAAAGTGGAACCATTGGCTATCGGCGGGAGTGTTTTTTGCCTACCCTGATAGCCCGATGAAGTCGCCAACGGATTGGAGTGAGTGGAGTGAGTTCAAAGTGGAGCCATCAGGTATCGGCAAGAGATGTTTGATGCTAACCCGATGACCTGATGGGAAAGCATACGGTTGGGAACGCACCATCGACTATCGGTATAACATGTTAGGAGCTACATCGATAACCCGATGGGGAGGCATAATGTGTGGAGCACATCATAGGCTATCGACCCAACATGTTTAAAGCTACGTCGAAGACTCAATAAGGAAGCATTCTGCCAGGAGCGCATCATCGGCCATCGACAAGAGGTGTTTGATGTTACATCGATAACCTGATGAGGAAGTGCGCACTTTGCAAATTGTCATCGAAGCAACTATTTTGATGCTATCCTGATGACCCAATGAAAATACAAAATCAGTTACAGTCAAAAATCGAATGGTGTCAAGTTGAATCTCATACGTTAGGGATTATTCAAGACATGTTTAGGAGGCTATAAAAGACCCAATGGGCATTTTGTAATGAGGTTGGATTGGGATTGTCGGATGTGTTGATTCCACAAGAACAAACTTCTTTTGAATAGCAATGTGAAGATCATTTTCTGGTTCCTTTTCTTAGAGTTCAATTTGTGTTTGTAAACTGTAAATAATGGCTTAAAACTTTAAATGCCAGTGCGATAGAGTAGATGTTACTTTTCTGCGTTTTGTGAGTTCCAATTTTGAAGTCGTGCCAAGCTTGGCTCTGTAGATAAAGTTGTCTTTTTGTTCTTGTTTTTATGTTGGTGACAAGCAATTATAACATGGCTTTGTCTTGATTCTCCATCGTGGGATCCACACGACCATTGGAGGTTGTCAAGAAGAGACAGCCATGTATAGTAGAGTTCTATTTGTAGCATACTAGGGAATGGCGTCAACCATTTCAATAGACTAGCCCTAGGCGAGCTTGATGATAGCCCGACTAGGTACCAGTGACCAAGAGGAATCACTTGCAAGGTAGATCGAAGTCTAGGTTGTTAGCCTCAGACTAGGGGAAGATGGGATCAATACGAGAAAAGATCTAAGCTTGAGAGGAAAATGACTTAGGAGAAGCTGAAGGTATAGCTAATGATAGAGAAAACCCTGCAAGGTGTCTGGTTAGATTCAGTGGAATAGTGAGTTGGTGGATTTGCGAAAGTGAATTCACAAAGAGTAGAGTAATAAACCTTGGTAGTGAGGGCCTAGAGTGGATTAGGGGAATAGAGAGAAGCATTCCTGGGTTAGGCTAGGAAAAAGGCCTTGGTGTGAGTCAAGTTGACTCAAGCAATCTAGGGTCCTCCCTATCAGATTGGTATCAGACCAAGTTAAATATTTGGGGTGAAGAGTGCAAGACTGATCTAGTATCAGAAGGAGTAAAGATGGTGACCAATGCAGAATTGGCTAAGAAGGTCGAAGAACAAGAAGAGGAAAATCAATTGCTCAAGGAAAAGTTGGAGCAGTTGGAGCAGAAACTAGGTGTGATGGAAGTCAAGATAGCAGAAGTAACTAGGAAGATAGATGAGAAGGGCAAAATGTTGGCAATAGAGGATGAAGTCCCTGCCCCAAACCCTGTTATTGATCAAGAACCATTCTTGAAGGCTTTGAAGGCAATGAGTGGAAATTCTTTGGAAGGAGTATCATTGTTTAGGGGCAAGATGGAAGCAGAGTCGGTAATGGAATGGATAGAGGGTATGGAAAATCATTTTGAGTGTGAAGGTGTGACTGAGGCCCAAAAGGTTAAAGTGGCTAAGTCAAGAATGAGAGGTGTTGTTGTTACTTGGTGGAAGTTTATACAAAATGAGAGAGAGAGAGGGAAGGGAAGATCCCCATCTCTACTTGGAAAGGGAAGGTAAACAAAATCAGAGGGACTTATCTTCCTGAGGGTTATGACATGCAGTTGCACAGGAAAAGACAAAACCTAAGACAAAATGAGTTAGATGTAAGTACCTACACTGAAGAGTTCCAGAAGTTGTGTCTACGGTCAAAAGTGATGGAGGATGAAACCATCAGAGTAGCAAGATATCTTAACGAACTGAGATGGAACATACAAGAGGAAATAAGTTTGTTGAGTCCAACTATCATTCACAAATGTTATCAGTTGGCCCTGAAAGTAGAAGAAAAGAATAAGAAGAAACATGAAGGTACCAGTAGAGGCAGAGGTAGAGCCCGAGATTCAAAAGGTTATAGAGGAAGCTATAGTGGTAGAGGAAGTGAAATAAGATCACAAGGAGAGTCAAAATTGACTAAGCAGTCTAATGAATCCAGTGGAAGAGGAAACTATGGTAGAGGAAGAGGTCATAACAACCGTAACAGAGGTAGATCTGGAAGTTCTGGTGGAGGTTCATACTTTGCAAACATGAAGTGTTACCATTGCAGTAATTTTGGTCATCCTACATATAGATGTCCGAAGAAGGCAATCTCATCACATTCAGAGAAAAGAATCAACTATGTGCAAGAGGATTCTCATAGTGTGAAGTTTCTTGAAGTAAATCTTGATTCAGAGAATGGTGAGAATTTGATGGTTAGAAGGGTACTAATCAGGGAACTGGTTAAGGAAGAGCCAAAATAGAGGAGGTCTCTTTTCAGAGTAAAGTGCAAGATACTTGGTAAGGTTTGTAAAGTGATCATTCACTCAGGATCAACAGACAATATCATCTCTAAAGAAGCAGTAAGTAAACTTGGATTGAGTAGCATGCCACATAGTCATCCTTACAAAGTCACATGGTTGAATAAAGGTCAACATGTGTTAGTAAATGAACAAGTATGGGTTGAATTTGGAATTGGGAAATATTCTGACAGAGTTTTATGTGATGTTCTACCCATGGACGTTTGTCATTTGTTGCTAGGTAGACTGTGGCAATTTGACATAAAAGCTATCCATGATGGCAAAAAGAACTCTTATGAATTCACAAAGGAAGGGGTGACATACGGGATTCAATCTTTGGTAGAGGATGAAGGAACCAAGACTAGTGGTCCTAATGTGTTGTTGACTGGAGGAAAATAATTTTTGGGAGATCTCAAGAAAGGAGATGGAGGACATTGTGCTCTCTTAGTGAAACCTAGCCAAGCAGAGAAGACTAAACAAGAATTTTTACCTACAGAGGTTTAGTAGTTGTTAGAACAGTTTAAGGACATTGTGAGTGGTGGAACACCTGCAAGACTACCCCCTCCCAGAACAGTAAGTCACCAGATAGACTTTATTCCCGGAGCATCGCTGCCTAATAAGGCTGCATATAAGATGACTCCTGAACAAAACAAAGAAGTGGCTAGACAAGTACAAGAGTTGCTTGACCAAGGTCTAATAAAAAAAAAGTATAAGCCCATGTGTTGTGCCAGTGATGTTAGCAACCAAGAAAGGAGGTAAATGGATATTATGTACTGATTCTCGGGCAATAAACTGAATCACCATAAGATACAGATTTCCTATCCCTAGAATTGAGGATTTAATGGATTGTCTTGGAGAAGCAAAGTATTTTACTAAGCTGGATTTAAAGAGTGGCTATCACCAGATCCGGATTAAAGAAGGGAATGAATGGAAAACAACTTTTAAGACTACAGAGGGGTTATATGAGTGGTTAGTTATTCCATTTGGGCTTACTAACACCCCTAGTACCTTTATGAGGTTGATGGATGAGGTGTTGAAGGACTGCATAGGTAGATTTGTAGTGGTATACCTTAATGATATCCTCATATTCAACAAAACAGAGGAAGAACATCTTGAACACTTGCAGATTGTATTAAGGAAACTACATGAGGAACAATTGGCAATCAACCTTGAAAAATGTGAATTCATGAAACAAGAACTCATTTATCTGGGTTTTGTAGTATCCCAAGGTATTTTGGAAATGGATCCTAGCAAGGTGGAAGCAATACAGATTTGGCCTACACCGAAAACTGCTACTGAGGTAAGAAGTTTCCATGGACTTGCCCAATTTTATAGGAAGTTCATTTGAGGTTTTAGTGAAATTTGTGCTCCTGTTCTTGATACAATAAAGGGTGGGTTGAAAACTAAGTTTAGGTGGACTAAAGAAGCCGACCAGGGGTTTGAGTTGCTCAAAAAGAGGATAGCTACCCAACCCATCCTAGTTTTACCAAGTTTTGATAAGTTGTTTACCCTAGAACGTGATGCTAGTCATATAGTAGTAGGAGTTGTTTTAAACCAAGAGGGAAGACCAATAGCATTCTTTAGTGAGAAGTTGAATGATGTCAAGAAGAGATACTCATCCTATGACTTAGAATTTTATGCCCTAGTGCAAGCTCTTAGGAAGTGGAGGCATTATCTTTTGCCCAAATAATTTGTAGTGTTTACAGATAACCAAGCCTTGAGTTTTATCAATTCTCAAGAAAAGTTGAGCAATAGACACATCAAATGGATAGAATACCTACAGGCATACACTTTCACTATCAAGCACGAAAAGGGACAGTTGAACAAGGTAGCAGATGCCTTAAGTAGAAAACTTCTCACTGTCCAAGAAGTGACTTTGCAGAGCATAGGTGGGGAGAGAGGAGCTTTACAGGGAAGATGAAGACTTTTCTGAGGTATACAAGGTACGCAGTGAGTTTAATGATCATTTCAATAGCGAGTATGCAGATTACACATTGCAAAGTGGTCTTTTGTTTAAGGGATGTCAGTTATGTGTGCCAAGGCGGTCTATGAGGGAAAATCTCATATAGGAAAAACATAATGGAAGTCTTAGTGGACATATTGGTCTGAATAAAACACTTGAGTTGGTGCAAAGATTTTATTATTGGCCGAAAATGCATAAAGATATCAGGAAGTATGTTGAGCAATGTTTTGTGTGTCAGAGAGCCAAGGGTACAAGTTCAAATACTGGACTATACCAGCCTTTACCAATTCCCAAAATACTGTGGGAGTGCATCAACATGGATTTTGTTGTGGGATTGCCAAAAACCAAGACTGGCCTACATAGTATTTTTGCCATTGTTGACCAGTTTAGTGAAATGAGTCATTTTGTTCCATGCAAGACTACGCATGATGCTTGTTACGTTGCACATTTATTTTTCAAAGAGGTGGTAAGAATTCATGGGCTGCCTCTCAATATAGTTTCAGACAGGGATGTGAAGTTTATGGGACATTTTTGGAAAACTCTATGGACAAGACTAGGAACTAACCTTTCTTTTGGTTCTGCTTATCATCCGTAGACAGATGGTCAAACTAAGGTCATTAACTGAGTACTGAGGAATCTTCTGAGGTGTTTGCCAAAAGAGTATGGACAGATGTGGGATCAAGTGCTACCATAGGCAGAATTTGCCTATAATGACAGTGTCAACAGAACTACAGGTAAAAGTCCTTTTGAGATTGTTTATGGACTCCACCCACACAGTGTTTGTGAACTTAGAGATTTAGGAAGCCTAGAAGGAAGCAGTAGACATGCAGAGGATTTCACTCAGTCTATGAAAGAGATGCATGAGCAAGTGCATAAAATATTGATCGATGCTACGCAAAGGATTAAGGCTAAATCAGATGAGAGGAGAAAGGACATTCAATTTGCAGCTGGAGACATGGTTATGGTACATCTGAACAAGGCAAGATTGCAGAAGGGAGTCCCTAGTAAGCTTCAGATGAGGAGAATAGGTCCTTGCAAAATTTTGGCTAAATATGGCTCAAATGCCTATAAGGTGGACTTACCCAAAAAATTGGCATTATCCCATGTGTTTAATGTCAAAGACTTGATTCAGTTTAAAGGTCCCGTAGTAGTGACAGATGGACCGAATCCAGAAGGGGAGACTACTCTAAGTGATATTCCAGTACCGCTCATTTCTAAACCACAGGCAAAATAGATTTTGGATTCCAGGGTGAAGAAGACAATGAGGCATGGTATGTACATGGAACACTTAATCAAGTGGCACAATCTACCTGAAGCCGAAGCCACTTGGGTTACATAATCCACTTTCAAAATACAGGGTATCGATGTCGTCTTGTCGCCCCCAGGGGGACTTGATTTTTTTTGTGTGGGGAGTATGGTGCAGGAGCACCTAAGGGTGAGAAAATACCCTTTTCAATTTTGGCATAAGGACTGGTTCAAGTCCATCAAGTTGTTTATAGGGAGCTTGGAGTGTTTTTTTTTTGGAGTGCATGTTCTCAGCGAGACTTACCCCGATGACACCGCCAGCATGTGGAGTGCAACCATCGGCTATCGGAACAACTGGTTTTACCCTATCTCGATGCCCTGATGAGTTTGCGTAAGACCAAAGTGGAGCCATTAGATATCAGCAGGAGTGTTTTCTGCCTACCCCGATAACCCGATGAGGTCGCCAGGGGTTGGAGTGAGTCAAAGTGGAACCATCAGCTATCGACGAGAGTGTTTTTAGCCTACCCCGATAGCCCGATGAAGTTGCCAACGGATTGGAGCGAGTGGAGTGAGTTTGAAGTGGAGCCATCGGGTATCGACAAGATATGTTTGATACTAACCCGATGACTCGATGGGAAAGCATACGGTTTGGAGCGCACCATCAGCTATCGGTATAACATGTTAGGAGTTACATCAATAACCCAATGGGGAGGCATAATGTGTGGAGCGCATCATCGGCTATCGGCCCAACATGTTTAAATCTACACTAAAGACCTGATAAGGAAGCATTCTATTGGGAGCGCACCATCGGCCATCGACAAGAGGTGTTTGATGCTACGTTGATAACCCGATGAGGAAGTGTGCACTTTGCAAACTGTCATTGGTCATTGGAGCAACTATTTTGATGCTATCCCAATGACTTGATGGAAATACAAAATCAGTTATAGTCAGAAACCGAATGGTGTTGAGTTGAATCTCATCTGTTAGGGATGATTCAAGGCATGTTTAGGAGGCTATAAAAGACCCAATGGGCATTCTGTAATGAGGTTGGAAGGAGGTTGGATTGGGATTGTTGGATGTGTTGATTCCACAAGACCAAACTTCTTTTGAATAGCAATGTGAAGATCATTTTTTGGTTCCTTTTCTCAGAGTTCAATTTGTGTTTGTAAACTATAAATAATGGCTTAAAATTTTAAATGCCAATGTGATAGAGTAGATGTTACTTTTTTGCATTTTGTGAGTTCCAATTTTGAAGTCGTGCCAAGTTCGACTCTGTAGATAAAGTTGTCTTTCTGTTCTTGTTTTTATGTTGGTGACAAGCAATTATAACATGGCTCTGTCTTGATTCTCCATCGTGGGATCCACACGACCATTGGAGGTTGTCAAGAAGAGCCAACCATGTATAGTAGAGTTCTACTTGTAGCAGACCAGGGAATGGCATTGGTCGTTTCAACAGACTGGCCCTAGGCAAGCTTGATGATAGCCCGACTAGGTACCAGTGACCAAGAGGAATCACTTGCAGAGTAGACTAGAGTTTAGGTTGTTAGCCTTAGACCAGGGGAAGATGGGATCAATAGGAGAAAAGATCCAATCTTAAGAGGAAAATGACCTAGGAGAAGTCGAAGGTATAGCTAATGATAGAGAAAACCCTGCAAGGTGTCTGGTTAGATTCAGTGGAATAGTGAGTTGGTGGATTTACAAAAGTGAATTCACAAAGAGAAGAGTAATAAACCTCAGTAGTGAGGGCCTAGAGTGGATTAGGGGCATAGAGAGAATCATTCCCAGGTTAGGCTAGGAAAAAGGCCTTGGTGTGAGTCAAGTTGACTCAAGCAATCTAGGGTCCTCCCTATCAGGGAGGAATGTTGTTCAACATTCATGGAGCAGTTTCTTCATTCATCTTCGAGCTTCAACCATTGGTGCAGATTCTACATTGAGGGGGGGCTACCTATCTCCTCTTCTTCTCTCACATGGGGGGAATTTTTTCCTCACATGGGGTTTTGTTCCTCACACACTTCTATGAGATTTCTCTTGTATATAGTTTTCATCTCTTTTTTGGGGGAGGGTTTTTTCCCATTGATTTTTTCTCTCTTTCCCCGATTTATGAGAGATTGCATTGGTTTGCATGCATTTGCATTTGTACATGGGTACCTAACATGGCCTAGTAGTCAAGACCCATCTTGCATTGCTTAGTTGCATTGTAGACTTAATTGCATTCCCCTAAGTTGCACTTAAGGGGGGGTGTTGTTGTAATTAATTATTCATCTCAGATATTATTACACCTTACTTAAGTTTACTTAGGTACATGCATATCATAGTAGTTTGGGTATGAGACACTTGGGTGTTTGTGGCACATTGAGATAGTGTGTGTAGGAGAATTTCTACCTTTTGTGGTCTTATCTTGTTGTTACATTCCACATTCAGTGGGTGATCCACCTCATGTGAAATATTATATTGTTTCTCCTACCTACCACACCTATTCCCTACCTACCCTTGTTTCTTATTGAGCCACATGTCATGTTTGTGTGCTCACATATCCATATAGCCTTGCCTGCATAAGCAGGATCATATTCATTGTATGTAATTGATTAATTGATTGATGATCCAGTTGATCAATATTTTCATCTTGATAGAATACAGTTTATTCCTATCAAAATTTGTCTCTCTATTTTGTACTTTTCATTGAGCTCTTGATCTTGGCAAAATCTCACAGTATATATGTACATATACGTATGTATATATACACATACATGTGTGTACGTATATGTATCTATATATGTATACACATATATACATGTCATGTATATATATGTGTGTGTGTGTGTGTGTGTGTGTGTGTGTGTGTGTGTGTGTGTACATTTATGTACAGATATGTATATACATGTATACATATGTATACATATATATGTATGTATACACACACACACATTAATGCATACACACACACACACACGCATGTTTAAACATACATACAAATGTGTGTGTGTGCATACACACATGTGTATATGTACGTACGTATGTATGCATGCATGCATACACACACATACATATACATATACATGCATACATACATATGCATATGCATATACACATACATACATACATACATACATATATATATATCTATGTGTGTGTGTGTATGTATGTATATGTATGTATGATACATATGTATGTATGTATATGTATGTATGTATATGTATGTATGTGTGTATGTATGTGTATGTATGTATGTATATGTATGTATATGTATGTATGTATGTATGTATATGTATATGTATGTATATCTATACATACATATGTACACACACACATACATGCATATATATGCATGTGATATATACATACATATATACATATACACATATACATGCATATGTATGTGTATGTGTGTCTATGTATACATATACACACATACATACACATATACATACATACATATATACACATATACATATACATACATATACATATACATATACATATCCATATACATATACATGTATATTTATATATGTACATATATGTGTATATGTGTGTGTATCTATACATATATATGCATATACACACACATACATATACATATACATGTATATTTATATATGTACATATATATGTGTGTGTATGCGTATGATATATACACACATATGTACATATATATGTACATACGTACATATATATGTATATATGTGTGTATATATCATACGCATACACATGCATATATATGCATGTATATATGTGTGTGTATATAAATACATACATACATATGCACATACATACATACATACATAGACACACACACACACACATATCTATACATACATGCATGCATGCATACATACAATCTTACCATCATATGCGAGCATGATGTCAAATTGTAGGCCAATGCCTTTCCAAGTGGTCTATATGCTTACACATGTGTCCTTAACCATTAAGGGCCACACTTCCAATCCATATCGACCACGTTGGTGGCAAATTTCTCTGTGTAGATGCATCTCTAGTCTACATGTACTTATTATGCTTTATCATTTTACATGGTAACTTGACTATTATGTGATGCCCTCCCACTACCTCCTCCAGCTAACCATGTTGTCTTGAACTTCACCCTCCACTCTCTTCCCCATGTTCCCTCTCTCATCCCCTTCCCCCTCCAAGTCAACAATACTTGTCGTACGATGATCCATTTCAGTGATGATTCTTTACCTAACTATGGCTCCTAGCTTTCTCAACTTATGACCAACTTCTAATCCTTACACCCTCTAATGTTGTTGCCTTCTATGAGCTTCTCTCTAATGCTCTTTAGAAGGCTGCCCTTGAATCTTTTCCCCACACAACCCACATTCTACTTCATGGTTTTTACCCTATGCATTGCACTGTAGGTGCAAATCCCAGCATTAGAGGCTTCACTTTATTTTTTTCCATGACCCTCCCTCCATTTTGACCACCCATGGACACACTGTCATCTTCTTCCACAAAATAAATGTGAGTTCCTTGTGTCAAGGTCTTGCTGCCCTCCCTCACTGCCCTGAGATCCTTTGGCACACCCCACCTCCCAAAAAACTCCCCCACCATTCATATGACCTTTTCTACTTGGGTCTACTATGCTAATTCTCTCTATGATATCCCTAATTAGCCTACACTAGAGTCTTATCTTCCCTTTTGTATTGTCACTTATTTTTTACAATCATGTATAGAGAGCTATTCGAAGCTTTGTTCAGACAAAGTGGCTGATTATAGGGGACTTCAATCTAAGTTTCTCAGATATGGTGTGTATTCACCTACTTACTCCATTTTGAAATTGTTTAACGAGGTTGTTCATTCTAGATTCCATTTTGCTTGGTCACAACATTTTATCCATCCCGTGCATTGACCTAGGGGTTTCTCTAATCCAAATAATTACAAGAAAATCATGATTGGGCATCTTTTAATAAACTCTATCACATAGTTTTGGATAGATCGCTTTCTAAGGTGCTAGAGGATAGGAATTCTAGGACCAAGGGCCAAGCTGTATCAAGGAAAAATTTCATACTATTTATTATTGACCACATTTTCACACTTAATGCAAGTGTTTGGGAGGCTAATCATCAATGTTCTTAAGTCTTTTGTTATGTAGATTATAAGGCCTCTAAATCCATCTCATAACATCTAGTGTTCTAGAAATAGTAGGATGCCAACATTTCTAATACTCTCAATACCGCCATCACATGAATCTAAAATTCACATTTATTTAGTGTTTCCAGACTTCTTATAACTTCTCTTTGTCAACAATACCATTATAGTCAAGCAAGGTTGTCGTCTCTCACAAACCCTCTTTAGCATCAACATTGGTGAGCTTGATGATTTTGTTAGACACCATACCCATGTGGACAACAAATGCTTGCTTCTCCATGTTGTGATTATTATCTTACTCTTTATTGATGACACGACATTCTTCTCTCATTCATTGATGGCTTCTATAGACAAAGACAACTTGATGCACTTTCTAAGTTTTGTGAGCTTTGCCAACTTGTGGTCAACCTTAATAAAGCTAAGGTCATGGTCTTAAACACCACCAAGGATGCCCTTTCTAGGTTTCATTTTCTTCTACAACGGAAACCTATGGAGATAACCATTTATTATGCTAATCTAGAAGTTTAGTTTATAGAAACCACTAATTATACTTATATAGGAGTTTAGTTTATGGGTCTTCTCTCCTTCCAACTTGCCTCTTAAGCTCATCCGTGTAAGGGATATGCCTCACTCTTTGTTCTTAAGCACCAACATTTTCAAGTACATTTCCAAGATATCCCTTCGACGATGCACCTTTTTGATGCAACAACTAAACCTACATCACTACATGGTATTGAGGTAGGGGCCCTTGCTTGGATACTTGTAATTGGGCTTAGATTGAAAGGGTTTAGTTGATTATGCTTCAGCTGATTATCCAATGCAAATGAATGGTTCCAAATTGTAGTGTTCAAGCTAAATTTGCTGCCCAACCCCTTTGTCTCAAGAACATCTTTACACTTACCTATTTTGCACACAAGCTTAGAAGCATGGGTGGTATAACTTTGTCGTGTGAGAGATCCCTTTACTAGCACTTTGTTACTCAAAGGAGATTGTATCATTGAATGCCCCAAAGATTGGCATTGAAGGTTTTAAATGAACCATCTCACACCCTTCAAGAATTCCTTATGTACTCATTGTCAACTTCTTCCAAAGAAAGAGGTGCTCAATTGATCTATTATGGAAGACATTTACAAACAACATATCCAAATTAATCAAACATCCCGGTTTGGTTCCCTCGACCCCAAACTAGCTTTCTACGTTGAGAATTTCTTACAAATTGTTGATGGGACCATTGTTTCACCTACTTATCTTTAGCATCATTGGTCTCATAGTTTTAGGATTCCCCTTGGCCAATAGAAGGTGTTCTCCCATCAACTTCATGTTGAGACAAATCACCATATTTTACAAAGTGAAAGATTGTGTTGCCTTTGCTCTCTTCAAGAGATGGAATTTGAGGAGAATCTTACTTTCAAATATTCAATATCCTATGAAATTCGCATACAGTAAACTATTGTTTAAACAAAGAGTTTAGTGGTTTTCTATCCACATTCTTACACTACCCAAATCAAAAGTTCTTGGCCCTTTTTATTCATGAGGTCACCAAGTTCAAGCACAAATCCCATTGTGGTGGCCCATATCTACCAAATTCATAACTACTTTCTTTCAATGCTTCACAAATGGTGCAGACATTAAGTGCCCTTTGGACACTATTGTTTCACACACAAATGGGTATAGATTAGATAGACATTTCTCATTCTTGTGATTCACTACAACCATGGCTCCTAAACACCCCAACACACACTCTAATGATCATTGATCTATCTCTCTCAATGTTAGGTGCTATCTCACACTCCTTTTCCATGACATAGATCTCACAAACAAGATCACACCAATTTTTTTACTACTACCAATAGTTCTTTATATGTGAAAGTCAGGAGAGATTCAATGCAGAATCAACTGCCTCCTTAGATCATCCATCCCAACCCCCTTACCCATAGAATTTCCCCAAAGAGCATTCTAAAGCTCTAAATTGGTACTCCTACAATAATAGTAGATATTGTAATTGGATCTTGTTGTGACGTATTCACACATCGGCCCATTGCAAATGGGGACCCCTACTTTTTGCTTTTTTAGGGTTAGTTTTATTGGCTATTGATCTTTGCATTAGAATCGCCAGAGAGCTTATTTGAATAGGATGCTCTCGTTAGGTTGAGATGAACCAATGAGTGGCCTAGGTGAGTGTCTCTTTGAAATCCCTCTTTAGGTCTGGCCTTGGCCTATTTTTGGGGTTCAGTCTTGATTTGGATGATGAAGTAGAGATCAAGTGCAATCACGAAGGAGAGAATGGAGGGAGTTAAAGATTTCTTCACTTAGTATGATGAATTCCTTTTACTTATAAAATGCCTAATGATCAAGTCTAGACTTGAAAATTTGACAACAAGAAGAGAAATTTATACTAAACGGCCAAATTCGCTCCTGACCCTTCCAAAGGGTCCAGGGCGAATTTCTTGAGAAAGAGATTATCACCTTAGATTCTTGCACTTTAAGGTCTTGTTTGATGCAAATATACTTGTATACCTATTAGGAGGAGTATGATGTTGAAACTTGAACATGAAAACTTGAGCAAAGTGGAGAATTTGAGCTAGAACCTCCAATTCACTCTTGACCCTTCCAAAGGTAAATGAGTGAATTTCTCCAAGAGCACCTTCTTGCCCCTTATTTGGATTAAAATCATGATTCTATGCCTTTAGTAAAAGGGACTTGATCCATACATACTCTTGAAGTGCATTCAAAGAAAGTGAAGTGATGAAATATGGAGAATTTATGCAAAAAGCAAAATTTCGCTCCAGACCCTTCCAAAGGGTCCAGAGCGAAATTCTTTGTGGTCATGTACCTTCCAAAGGTACCAAAGCAAAATTTCTTGAAGCCTCCTTTTTTGCTCCTAATTTGCATCAAATCTAGGCTCCAAAGGCATTGGTTAAGGTTGAGACACCCTTAGACAAACATTTGAGTGAATTGTGGTCACAAAATGTTAAGAATTTGAGCAATAAATCCAAATTTCGCTCCTGACCCATCCAAAGGGTCTAGAGCGACTTTTCCAAGGGGTCATGTACCTTCCAAAGGTACACAAGTGAACTTGTCAATAGTTGCTCTTTGACTCCAAATTTGAGCAAGGAAACCCTTAGGATGCCTTCCTAGCATGGACCAAGGTGAAGGAGAAAGTAAAGTGAAGGATGGATTGAGCATGAAAAGACAATTTTGCTCCTGACCCTCAGAGCAAATTTATCTTAGCTTGAGTACCTTGCTGAGGGTCTGGAGCGAATCAAGGTGAGACATGCATCTTAAAAGAAATTTTTTAAGGAGTCTCCGCTTAAGCTCTCTTAAAAGGTTTGAACTTGTTAAAAGTCATGAGCAATGATGTGAAAATTGAGTGAAGATATGAATTTCGCTCTTGACCCTTTCAAAGGGACAGGAGCGAATTTCACCTAAGCCCAACCTCTCAAAGGGTCCAGAGCGAAATCCTTCTTTTAGGCCTTTTTGAGGGTCGAATAAATGATATCTTCAGGAGAGAGGGATTGAAAGGTGAAAATCAATGCAAATTGAAGTAAGATGAGTGTAAATTGAGCCTAAAGGAGCAAATTCACTCCTGACCCTTCCAAAGGGTCCAGAGCGAAATTCCTAGGAAGTCTTGTGCCTTGCCTAAGCCCTTGACCGAAACATATTCTTAAGCATTTTTTAAGGCAAATGATTTGATCTTGATAAGGTAAGGGTGAGAGATGAAGTTCTATGAAGGAAGAATTGAGCAAAAGGAGCAAATTCGCTGCTGACCCTCTCAAAGGGTCCAGAGCGAAAATTTCATTATAGGTCATGTCCTTCCAAAGGGTCCAGAGTGAATTTTCATTATAGGTCCTGTCCTTCCAAAGGGTCCAAAATGAATTTTATCATAGGTCCTATCCTTTCAAAGGGACCAGAGCGAAATTGATCCTAGTGCCTTCTTATTGATGGTTTGAAGTGAGAAATGCCATGTTAGGATGAATATATCATATGTGCTTGATACCATCTTTTATTTGTTTTGCAGATCTACAAGACCAAGTTGGAAGGAGATCAGGCAAAGACAAGGACGACCTCTTCAAACCTCATCATCATCAAGGACACCTTAGGTGCAAGGAATAAGACTAAAAGTGTTAAAGACTTCAAGTGTTCAAGAAATTGCAAGCAATGGAGCTAACCATCCTCAAAGATCTCATTCTATCACATGGAGAAATCACAAGATATCAGAAGAATGATCATACAAATATTTCAAGGCAAGATGAGCTTCCAAAGAAGAAGGAATGACTTGATCATGAAGAAGCCTCATCAAAAATAAGAAAGTCAAAGAAGAGATACCCCATTCATCAAGTACAAGGACAAAAGAGGATCAACCAAGGTTAGTGCAAGGGTACGTTGAAGAAACCGATAGTTCCAAAAGAGTTAATCAAAGTTAGATTCTCATTATCACTACATTGAGTATCAAAAGAGATACAACATTCCTTGACCAAGCAAATGCTAGACAAGGTGGCATCCCAATCACTATTCCTCCAATTAGAAGGCTCCACATCAGCATGTCCAGATTTAGTGAACCATGCTTATACATGAAGGCACAAACTCCGATGTACCTACCCCTGTTTCCTATTGGTTCTCATGCATTGAACCCAGGTTGACCTCAATGAATACGTCTCCTTGTGACATGACGATAACCCTTTTAAGCTATTATTAAATATTGTTAGTCCTTATATATTAAAAAAAAACAAAGTGGATAAAGATCACTTAGGCAACTTGTATAACATAAATACATTCTAAGCAAGGTCAAATCTACATAAAGAAGATGAATTCATTATCATATAGCCCACCCAAACTGAAGAACTCAACCCAAGATAGATCCAAAGTTTAACAAAAGATCTCAAACATTTCACTCAAGAAAAACAACTTTTACAAAACTAACAATAATCAAATACACTAAGTAGGTCAAATTACATAAAGAAGATGAATTCATTATGATAGAACCCACCCAAACTAAGAACTCAATCCAAAATAGAACCAACATTTAACAAAAAAATCTCAACATTTTACTTAAACAAAATATCTTTTACAACACTAACAATAATCAAACCACAATCCTTACTAAATAATACTCATTCTTTAATTATAAAACTAAGTGTCTATAGACACATATAACATCATTGAATTACTCTAAATTAATTGTTATTTGTGTGTATGCTTTTAGACTAAGCTGAGATAGAGGTCATTTTCCTTCACAGCAAACGCGCAAACGACGAAAGCATGAGTTGCATGTTTGGTGGATAAAATTGCGTATTGGGAAGGAATAACAATCTTTTTCTTAAATCTCCATGAATCACAATTGCTCCGTCAGTTACCGGGGAGCTTTTTGCTGAAGAGTTTGATGCGAAAGTCACACTACAATATTATTCAAACTGAGGACGTATGAGGCCACAAAAACATTTTTCTTCACAGTTTCAACAGACCACCTCCAAATCTCAGGTATGCCGCTGACTTTTTCATTACACAGCAATGCATGAACCCTAGTAGACTACAGCTACCACATCTAGATTTCCCTCAAAACTAATCAAACAGGTGATGCTGATTTAATTATGTCTTTCGGATCTGCTTTGAAATCTTCCAATTTGTGCCTGTATGGTTGTGATTTTAGAATTTAAGTAATGATTTGTATTTCTGACATTTCAGACGTGCATTTGATTTTCAAGCTCCTTAAAATGAGAAATGAACATCTGCTACCAAGAACATGATCAACAATGCTAGCACCATGCCCATGAGGGGAGTAGAAAATGGCTGTAGCATCTCTTGTATTTGTTTCTTTACTATTTAAAAAAATAAAATTATGGGGTCTGTGAGACCCACAAAACCAACACACAGAAAAAAGAAGAAGAAATTCTGTAATTTGTGTTGGAATCCAACCCTGAAATGGATCTGACTGAAGATCACGAAAATAAGGGGGCCTTTTCTTCTATGAAGGGTTTGTTTCTCCTCATATTTTGTCACTTATCGGGGTGCATCTTGGTGGAGTGGTGTGCCAGTAAGTATGGTAACTGAAGTATCTCAAGTAATAAAAGGAATAGATGTAGTAGCTTTTTCCAAGGAATACATCTTGCATGTTTTTTTTCCAAAGGGACTCTAGGAGGACACACGTTCTTGATGGCTTCGTACTGAGATGTTATTTGTTGCTTTATAAGTTGTGGCATGGCTTTGTGATTATAAACCTGTAAGTCTCTTGCTTTTCACTTGGGCCCAAGGAATGTATGATTCTTTCCATTGAGACTGTGAGACGAGTTCAGACTTTATAATTTTGTAGCTCTCACGCTTTGTAAGATGAACTTTTTTAAGATTTAAAAAGAATAAAATAAATCATCCAACACTATTAGTTCATTCTTTTGGCAAATTTTTCACACTGTTTTTTCTATAATTGGTGAGGAACATGGTTTGTTGGTATGTGTAATTCTGGACTGGAGCAACTTGCATTAAAATGACGTTTACTTCTGTATGCTTTTTATTTTCCTTATGCTACTGCCTTTTTGTATATTTTCTAGCCAAGGGAGGTTATTTGCAGCAAATTCAAGATATTGAAGATTCATTGTCTTTCATTTGAGTTTCTTTCCTGCATTACAAGCTATATTCTATTGCAATGGATCCCTACTGCTTTATGCACCATCCTGCTCTTTTGTCCCAATGTTCTTTCAGTATTCAAGCATTGTTCACCTTATCATTTTTCTGTGCAATCTTGCTTCTCTTAAAAGTTAACTTGGTGGAAGGTAGATTGTGATATTCCCGCTTTTTCAGTATTTAACTTTCCTGTTTGTTGTTTCAGTAATCTAAGGCTTGAATGCTTGTTTTAAAGATTCCAAATCTTATATTGATTTATGAAATGATGTTTCCTACATGATGTAGGATGCAAATATGCATGATTGCTCTGGTGTGCCACTCTTTACTACATTGTTGTTCATGGTTCAGTTTATTTGAATTTCTGTTACTTTCCTCATTATGGTAGAGGTATCAATTAGGTTTTATTGATTGTTTATTGTGTCTTGCAGGCCTGTTGAAAATTTCTAGGGCAGATCTGTGTAATTTGGAAATCAATTTGGTCCTTTTTCTACTTAGGTTCAATATGGTAATGCTGAAAAGGGTTTACATAAGATATGGTGATGCTAGATCTAGTAATGAGCTTTAAGAGATAGAAGCAGAGTTCAGTGCATAAAGTACTTGGAGATATCTGTAATTCTCAACCACTGGTAGCTTTAACTTCCAAAGAGTTGATTGGAGTCGAAAATATGACCCTATAAATATCAAACCAATTCGCTTGCAGGCCTTGGCCATCAGGAATGCAATGTTGCCTTTGTGTAAGCTCTTGGAAAGTTGTAACTATTTTGTTTAGTTTTAATTTAGACAACATATCTTTGGAGATGTTAATGACAACTTGAGCTGCTACTTGAAAGTTGACAGTTGGAGATTAGTTCTCAGCAGCTGCTTGTGGAATTTTGCTGAGCCTCCGGTACCATGGTTTATATTTTGTACAGTATTCAGTCAATGCTCTTGACAAACGTTGCTGATTAAGTTTTCATGAGCATTGCACATAGTTATTCATTTATCTATAAGTTGGTAGAACAGAACACGACCTGCTATATTGGAATCTATTCTAAATATTACCAGTATTGAGTTCACTGAAAAGGGTAGCTTTTCTTTATTGAGAAGAAAGAGTGAATGGATAGAGAGAACTGAGACAATGTTATCTAGCATTCCACAAGTCTTCCCCTTTTTCAGAAAATCACCTCTCGAAAGTACTTTTTCTACAATTAGCAGTTTGGAAAATGACAGTGTATCTGCTCTCACATTGAAAGTGAGCACAGATCGGGAAGCTTACAGGCCTGGAGACTTAATCATTGCCACAGTAGAAATACACAATGCAAATTGTTTGGTTGAAAGTGGTGGACAAACGGAGATTGGTGTAGATGTCAGAGATGCAGTTCAAATTGAAAAGATAATTGTTGAAGTAAAAGGGATTCAAAAGTTTGATACACAATGGGTCATCACACAAAAACCATCACCAGGATCAAAACAAAGACGTGGTAAGATATACATCCATGTTTCTTCTGATCTTATTTTGTGTTACAAATTCCAATGAATTGCTATTCTGTGCGACATTAAAATTTGTTAATGATATTAAGCTCCCACAATTCATAATGAATTATTGCAAATACTTCTGGATTAGATTGTGTAAAGATTTTTCTGCATCAATGTTTCGGATCACACTCCACAATCCATCATCAGGATGAAAATGAGAGCATAAGGAAATAAAAATGAAAGATGCAGACCCAAACCTAGTCCAAATAGGAGAGAGGAGGAAAGGGAGAGGAGGGGGTTGCACGAGAACCAAAGACAAAATAAAATTTAAAGATAACACAAAAAGAGAAAATAAGAAAATAAAAGAGCCTAGAAGGACTAAACAAGCAAATAAATATAGCTCAACCAAAAGGGGGAGAACAGAGACCAAAAACAAAAGACAACATGAAATAAAAAGAATTAGAAGGAAGCCAAAACACACATATATATATATCTGTGTGTGTGTGTGAGTGTGTGCATACCCATGTATATATGTATATATGTTATTGCAAGAAAGAGAAGAAGAATATTGAAAAATAGTATACCAAATTCAAGTGTATTGTCCCCGGTTATTCATTATCATCTATGTTGTCGAATATTCTATATAGAGAGAAAGCATGATCTTAGGCATTATGGATCTGTGAGATTGACCTTTGATAAGTCGTTGTTTTCTATGGTGGAATTGGTACCATTCTAAGTTACCATGAAATATGAAATAGGAAACACAATCTCAGAAAGAAAATATGACTGCCAATATCAATTAGGTGCTTGATAATCTTTATTAGGCTCCCCAAAAAAGTTGAATAAAATCTTTTCAGCATTTGGTTTCTCAAAATCTTGCTCTTTTTTAAATTCAAATTAGTTTTAGGAGTAGAGTCAACCCCTTTTTCTACGTAATTAATCTTTATCCATTTGTTTTCTTGCTCCTTTTTGTTCTCAATTGTTCTTAGGATTGTAGTCAACCCTTTGGTTAACTTGAGTGGTCCTAGTGGTGAAGGTGTGGGTACTCATGATCAAATTTGGAGGGTGGGGAGGTGGGGTGGTAGGGGCCGTAGGGTTGTACACCTTAATGAACAATATATAAGGTGAATGGAAAAAAACAATTCTGTTGTAGAATGATGTATTATGGGTTCTCGGACACTAATTTGGTGTCTCTCGTAGCGATTATTGTTTCTTATTTTCAACCCTTTAATCTTTTCAGTTGAACTTGATTTTTATCCATTTGTTGGCAAGATTAGAGTCAATTTTTTATTCTTACTAGGTTTCCTTAAAGAACTTTACAAATTTATTAATATTCTTGCTAAAGATTCAAATTTGTTTTGAAGAAGGAAGAAATATGGCTACATTCTTCATCAATGATCATTTGTTTGTACTTCCATCATATTATAGACAAGTCAATTATGGTTGCACTTGACCTTCCTTGAGTGATAATCTTCAACAAGGGGTCCTGGTGGATCTAGAACAATGAGATTGTTTCTCTTCTTTCAGATGTCCATAATATCTATTATCGACACTTTTTTCTTTCCATTCCTGTTTATACATTCTATCCTTTTAGACTCTCTTCTTTTTTCATCTTAAGTTTTCCAAATAGAAATTAGAAATTTCATATTTAAAATTAAAAGGTTAAAAATATTATTGAAAGTTTTAAAAATTCAGTTGCTATTTAGAAAGATTACTGATGTAAAGCCTAAACAAGAGTTTTTTTTTCTTTTTTCGTAGGTCCTCCCTATTAGCCATATTCATTAATTTTTGTCTAATGAATTGAATTCTAAAAGTTCGAGGGGAACTGATAAATAATGGTTATTGCTGACCAAAGTTACTGCTATAATTTTTTTTTAATATCATTTCCATTTTGATAAAATACATTCAGCCTGTTATGTTCTTTAACAGCTACGCAGATAACTAAAGAACAGAATTCTGGCAGTGTGTAACTGCAGTTATTGAAGCAATGTAAGGAATTAAAATATGTGTTTCCTGGGGATGTGCTGAAGGTAGGGATGGCTGTCGAGAACACCCTGTCATCCTTGAAATTGCCAGGAGGACCCCATGGATCCAAAAAAAAATAAAGATTCCCCCATGGATCCAAAATAAAAAAAAAATATTCACATTTATAAAAATTGCAGTTAGCTCTGTAAATTATCTTTTCCAAAATGTTTGTGAGTTTCTGACTCTTTACCATTTCCTGGGAAGCAGGTGAGGCAAAAACAGAAAGAAAATATATTTATTGTTAGTAATAAGTAGGCATTCTCTTGTCTTTTTCTTGAAGGTTTAGAAAACAAGAACAACTTTGCCGCACTATGTAGGTCTACTGGCCTATATATCATCAGCATTACATCTATTGCTGCACATAATAAGGAAATATGCCTATTAACAGTTTTATGTATAGTTTGCAAGTGAAGTGACTCTTGTGGTCCATTTTGCATTGTACGGTGTTAATCTTATTACTAAGTTATTGATTATGGTATATATAGCTCAAAATTATAAATCATACGAACAGTGATACTCATAATTGTCAATAAATAGAATACGAAAATACCTCATTCATAATTTACAAAAATGAAAATACTCAAATTTCAAAATGTCATCACGCAATGAAAATTCGAAATTACAATCAATGTTTAATAGTTTTCATATTCTTCTTCATCAAAAGCATCAAGGTGAACATTTGGTTCAATTTCATTTGAACCACAATCATTTGGAGTGCCACTCCCACTCCCACTAGCCATGTCATGTGCCAAAGTTGTCTCATCTATAGAGACTTTGGCAAGCTGTGCAGCTGTAGCTTCTATATCAACACACTCCAGACTTAAATCCCAATTCTTTGTCATGTCCCCATTGTATTCATGTGTCTTGTCACATTTGAACCACAATCATTTGGAGTGCCACTCCCACTCCCACTAGCCATGTCATGTGCAAAAGTTGTCTCATCTATAGAGACTTTGGCAAGCTGTGCAGCTGTAGCTTCTATATCAACACACTCCAGACTTAAATCCCAATTCTTTGTCATGTCCCCATTGTATTCATGTGTCTTGTGTGACAAGAGACAAAGGTTGGAGTGTACATAGACCAAATCCTTTGCTTTTTTTTTTACCCAAACAGTTGCGCTTAACCAAGTGGATGAAGGAGAATGTATTCCAATTCCACCCAGGTGAAGACGAAATTGCAACTTGTTTAATTTGCATAGAACATTTAGTATTTAATTTTATAAATACAAAACATAAAATTATATTATTATAAAAAATATAGCATTATAGCATTGAATGGAAAACAAGTAAAATAAAAAATAAAAAGATACATACTTGGGAGAGAATTTAAATTGCAAGAGGCTGCAGGAAAATGGAGCTTTGACCATGTAGATACCACAAATTATGAGCATCTTTCCTATATTTGTCTCGAAGAGCAGAATTATCATGATTCTTTGAAGTGGCCAAACTCTCTCAAGACAATAATTTGGATATCTTAATCTGAAATACCTTTAAAATTGCAGCCTTGTAGCCAGTAGCAACCTTCTCATCCCTATTTTGTGGCACCCTCCTCTGAAAAATTGATTACTCAAAATAATTGGATGATCAATTCAATTATATACCATCGTATATAAAGAGTTTACAAGACGACGTTCTAAGAACTAGTCGTTTAAGTGAAAACTAAAAAGCTTAAAAAGCTAAATAAAGCTGAAACGTTTAAAACTAAAAAGCAAACTATGCGTTCTTATAAAAGAAGCAATAGTTGACTAATGACTCACTAAATGACCATTAATAGAACCACAAAAGAAGGTAACTGACTAAAAGAATTAATTATTCTAATACCCTCCCTTAATGGTCATTGTATCAACTAAGTACCTGACAGAGGGCACTGTAGGTCTTTTGATTATAAATGCAATGCAAAGAACACTCTGCTGCTACAAAGACCCTCCTAGGATTTGCAAAGTGTTAATGACCAAGAATAGCTGATTCTAGATGACTGATGTAACCCTCACACACCAATTATAGCATTGGTACACGCGAATTGCAGAAGCCCGAGACCATGATTTTGAGGAAAAATCGGCAAACCCTTTTGCAGAAGAGTACTGAGCACTATTTGCTCCAACAACTCCAAAACAAACTGCAAGATACCATGGTTGCAGATGTTCGCCCTAGCAACACCAGGTGCGACCCAAACTTGACTGCAATAAAGCACGATTTTTGAGGAAAAAATCGTCAAACCCTGAAAATTGGAACCCTCCAAAAGAGAATTCATGATTTTTGAGGAGAAAGTCGAAAAACCAAGAAATCTGAGGGTTACAAATCATCGTTTTTGGGAAAAAACGGTAAAACCTAGATAATCAAAATCCCATGCGAACATCGCAGATTACAGATGAAAAATTGTGAAAACCTTGCAAACAATTTTTGAGGAATAAATCGTGAAAACCCTGCAAACAATTTTTGAGGAAAAAATCGTAAAAACCCTAAAATGTCACGCAACAAAACACCAAACATTACGCGGCAAAAGCCTGATTTTGGAGGAAAAAATCAAGCAAAAACCCTCCCATGATTTTTTATGAAAAAAATCAGAAAACCGACAGACAATTTTTCAAGAAAAAATCATGAAAACCATGGGACCTGTAGGATGAGAGGTCGGGTCCAAATCAATCTGATCAAGGCAACGATATTCAAATATCGTTAACATGCGTTGTTTCCAGGTGTTGTTGTAGCTGTTGAACTTCTGATTGTGTTCCAACATGATGTTGGTCAAAGATGCCATCACGAAAATCGAGGTTGAATGAGGTCAACGAGTGAAGGCACGAGACAGACGAATTTGATTAAAAAATCAGAATAGAAGCAACTACACAAATCTAAAACCCTGGAACGGAATTCGAGGCACGAATCCCAATGCACGAATTTTAAGGTTTGCTGAAAAACCTAGAAATTAAAATTTCTTGCAAATTTCTAGCTTGAATGTTCGCCCTAGCAACACCAGGTGTGACCCAAACTTGACTGCAACAAAGCACGATTTTTGATGAAAAAACCGTCATACCCTGAAAATTGGAACTCTCCAAAAGAGAATTCATGATTTTTGAGGAGAAAGTCAAAAAACCAAGAAATCTAAGGTTACAAATCATTGTTTTTGGGAAAAAACGGTAAAACCTAGATAATCAAAATCCCATGTGAACATCGCGGATTACAGGTGAAAAATTATAAACCCTGCAAACAATTTTTGAGGAAAAAATCGTAAAAACCCTAAAATGTCGCGCAACAAAACACCAGACATCACGCGGCAAAAGCCTGTTTTTTGAGGAAAAAATCAAGTAAAACCCTCCCATGATTTTTTATGGAAAAAATCAGAAAACCGACAAACAATTTTTCAAGAAAAAGTCATTAAAACCATGGGACCTGTAGGACGAGAGGTCGGGTCCAAATCAATCTGATCAAGGCAACGATATTCAAATATTGTTAACATGCGCTGTTTCCAGGTGTTGTTGTAGCTGTTGAACTTCTGACTGTGTTCCAACATGATGTTGGTCAAAGATGCCATCACGAAAATCGAGGTTGAACGAGGTCAATCGAGTGAAGGCACGAGATAGACGAATTTGATTAAAAAATCAGAATAGAAGCAACTACACAAATCTGAAACCCTGGAACATAATTCGAGGCACGAATCCCAATGCACGAATTTTAAGGTTTGCTGAAAAAACTAGAAATTAAAATATCCTGCAAATTTCTAGCTTGAATTTTTTTTGAAGAAAATCAGAAAAATAATAATCTGCAAAAAATAAATACCTTTGATTTTTTTGTTAAAAAAACAGATGAGTTTTTTGTTGTTGTAAAAACATTGAAAAAAGTAGGGCTTTGGTAGAAACCCTAAAAAACCCTAAGTGCTGGTGGGTCACATCGTGGAAGGGCACACAAAAAAAATCGCGCCACAATCGGAAAAAAACTTGTGCGAAAAACCCTCGTTGCAAGCCCAAAAAATCGCGAATAGAATCGCACAATCTAAAAAAATGGTTGTCGCTCAAGGAAAAATCGCAAAAATATGCAGTCGAGGGGCTTTGAAAATCGTGCAAAACAAAGTTTTTTTTTAAAAAAAATCTGCCCGCCCCCCCCAAAAACCGTCGGGAAAAGAAAACGTGCTACCTCTGGATGCAAAAAACACGCATTGCCGCAGTCACGCAGTCCATGAAAAGCACAGAAACCGCGAGGTCTGAATCGTGATTTTGCAGAAAAAAAAAATCTGTGATTTTCCAGATGCAGACGTTGAGGAAAATCACCGCTCAATTAAACCCTTGAACTTGCAAAGAAAAACGACCAGAAACCCTCGACATGCCAAAAAAAATTCCGCTTTGCAAAACTCTCGAGCAAATCTGCCTTCAAAAAAAAAAGCCCAACAATTTTTTTAATAAAAAAAACTAATTAAATTTTTTTTGGAAATAAATTCCAAGTAGCGCCTTTATGATTTACCTTCATGAATTTTAAAAAAATTCGCCAAATCCTAAAGAATCCCATCGACGCTCTGACACCATGAAAAATTGATTGCTCAGAATAATCAGATGATCTTTTCAATGATATGCAATCGTATATTAAGAGTTTACAAGACGATGTTCTAAATTAAGAATTAGTTGTTTAAGTGAAAACTAAAAAGCTGAAAAAGCTAAATAAAGCTGAAAAGTTTAAAACTAAAAAGCAAACTATGCGTTCTTATAAAAGAAGCAATGGTTGACTAATGACTAACTAAATGACCATTAATAGAACCACAAAAGAAGGTAACTGACTAAAAGAATTAATTATTCTAATACCCTCCCTTGATGGTCATTGTATCAACTAAGTACCCGATAGAGGGCACTGTAGGTCTTTTGATCATAAATGCAATACAAAGAACACTCTGCTGCTACAAAGACCCTCCTAGGATCTGCAAAGTGTTAATGACCAAGAATAGCTGATTCTGGATGACTGATGTAACCCTCACACACGAATTATAGAACTGGTACACGCGAATTGCAGAAGCCTGAGACCATGATTTTGAGGAAAAATCAGCTAACCTTTTTGCAGAAGAGTACTGAGCACTATTTGCTCCAACAACTCCAAAACAAACTACAAGATACCACGGTTTGACCATTAATAGAACCACAAAAGAAGGTAACTGACTAAAAGAATTAATTATTCTAATATCCTCATCCCTGTATGGTGGCACCCTCCTCGACAATGAAAGTATATTTTTGCCATAATACTTTGGTGACAAAGCAAATGCTAAGAGATGTAAGTGGTTGGTCATGTTATTCCAACAATCAACAATAATATTTTGCACAATTTTGAAAAATGTTTCAATTGGGTCATGTTCTTTGGCTTCTATTGTATTTCTTATTTTCTCCACCATGGAGTCCATGCTATCATAAATTTCACTCAAACATGGGCAATCAATATCAGCATACCTAATCATGTTGATGATGGGCTCAATGAAATTCAAAACATATTCCACACAAGCCAACCACTCATCATTGAGGATCAATGTTTTTACTTTTTGGGCTCTTTATGCACTTGTTTGGTTCCATTCTCCACAAGCTGTTGATTACCATAGAACTCAAGGCCCCTCACACATTCACAAGTCGTATTAAGATAATTGTATGAGATACAAATTGAGTTTCGATAACCTAATATGGGATAAAAAAGTACATGTCACATATCAACAATAAAAAGTAAAAATAAAAAAAATATATAAAAGAATAAAATTTAAATTACCTTCAACAACTCCGACTTGGAGAAGGGCTTGAAGATGTCTTGTGACATATGATGACTAGTCACAAACTTTTGGATCTCCTTGCCCTCCATGTAGATTTGTTTGACACACTCAATTTGTGTGCCAATTTTTTGCAATATCAAATTGAGTGGACTATACACAGTGTCTAAAAAATGTGACTATATGTATCTTCCACTATAGACCTAACTGACTCACAATTTTTCGTGTGGCTCTTTATGACTTGGACAACATTTTCAAAGCCCACCATTTCAATTGATTCTATGAGGATATTGGCAATGAAACTTGCATCTTTACTTGCCCCTCACAATCCACTGCCTTCAGTAACATCGCTCCTTTAGGGGACATTGCTATAACATTGATCAATGGTTTATTTTTGCAGTTTTTCCATGCATTAGAAATGATGGACACACTTGATTTCTCTCAATGATGCCTCTATTGAAGCTTTCTCCTTCACCAATAAGGTGGTTCACACCTTTTCATGCCTAGGACTAATGTAATCAGAATGTGTATTGGAAAAGGTCATCACCATATCCTGCCAATAAGGTGATCTAACAAGGCTGAAAGGAAGACCATTGCCATAAATGTAAGGAGCGATGCTCTAATCTGCAATCTCCCTCACTTCATTCTTGAAGGCCTTCTCTAATGGGCCTCTTTGTCATGAAACTGAAACATTCTCTTCTTCAAAAGATGGTGGCATTGGCAAGAATGGATGTGGGCCAGCTGGTTATGATAAGCTACTAGGAGGTTTGTGCAAGCTTTTCTTGGCAAGAAGATTCACAAGAGCCTTTGATCTATTACTTGCCATGAAAGCATCGTCTTGTTCTTTAATTTATATTTGTTGATTTGATAACTCTTTTTTCTTTGGCCTAGGACAAACTTTTATTCCATGTAAAGGAATAGTTCAAAAGTGATCTTTTACTTGAAAGTATGAGCACTTATACTCTTTTCCATATTAGCTACAATGCCAAAGATAATCCCCACCACTAGGAAGTAGTCAAATCATTGTTGGATGTCACCAAAGAGGTGACGATTTATCAAATTTAAATGAACTCTTTGCATTTGGGGCAACTGAATTAGAATTATCAGCCATTGTATATGAACCTAAAATAAAAAACATTACAAATTAACAACACTAGAATGAAAAAATAAAATAAAAATCTGCATTATAACCCCTCTTTTATGCATAAAAGTTTTTAAAAAGTTCAAACTTTACCCCAAAAAAATGAAAAATCTTCAAATTTTTTACTGAAAACTTGAAAAAAAATGAACCAACCTTCAAAACCCAGCAATGGCAGCGTGGAGGAAAAAAATGCCAGTTTTAACTTTTGTATTTGTAAATTGAGTTGCAAACTTGTTAAAACCTTATTTTTTGGGTGAGCAATGATATTGGGAAGTTTTTTTGTTTGGAAAAATGCTTCTTTTAAAAATGTTTTAAAGTTTTTTCAAGGCCCACAGGTTGCGGGTACGTTGGGGTTCCCCTAGGCATGGCCAAGGTACTGCTTGAGCACCCTGGGTTCCTTGTTGGTATTTTTGTGAAGGACCCACAAGGAACTTGGTGCACTTGGGTGGTACCTTAGGCATACCCAGGGGCAGACCCATATTGGACCCACATGGGTACAATTGGTAAAACAGAGGGACCTGGAAACACAGCCTTATTAGCCACAAACCTGGCCCTATTATGCCTTGAACCTTTCTCAATTCCTTGAATATATTGCATGTAGGAGAATAATAAACGAAATTCTATCCGCTCTTTGAACATTGGGTTTATGACAGTATCAGTGTCCACTCCATGCTTTTACACAATTTCTTCATGATCTCCATTGCAGCTATCTTGTAAAAAATTCTCCTTAAAGTTATTTCTTAATATTTGATGGGTTACTTTTTTGTTCATTATTTGGAAAGTGAAAACACTTTATTTACTAATTGTGGGGTGTTGAAACATACCCCAAACCATGATGACATAAAATCAGCCACCAAATTTGTAATGCTTTGAGGGTCTACATTTACTACCGACATTGTGATGACTTCCTTTAGATCTGCCTCCCTCAATTTGTGCAACATTCATGATCTATCTCTATTTTGTTGTATTATCTCAACAAATAGCAGACACTCCTTTTCACTCTTCTTCTCCTTGGCAGTTTTTGTGTCAATTGCCTCAAACAATTCTGACAAATAACTTCCTCAAATTACTGGTGTGTATGATTATTATTATTTTTTTGATCCATAAACTGCATAGCGGGTAGATTATATCAAGATTTCAAAAAATTTACATTGTTCGTTACAGACCCATCACAGATGGTGCAAATAGAGACCTGAGATGCCCATTCGAGACACAACAAGCACCACAAAATAGGGCAAACACCTAGCCCGGTCAATTAGAACAGGGAAAATGTAGAACCATACATAAGTCCACAAATTCTACAAAAAGACTATGAAAGCCACCAAGGCCCATAAGAACAAAATTGGGCACACTGATAACAAAAACAACTCAGAGAGTAGACTGAAACAAGAGCACGGTGTAGCTACCCAGGCAGGGGCTTGGAAGGTTCAAAGAGATGGAGGAGAGAAGATCAATCTCCTATGAATAAGACATCATCCATCACGAGGTCCGTGAAGTGAAAAAGCTAGTCGAAGTTGTCCACCGCTACCAATGCCTTAATTTTGCGAAGGAAATCTCTTCCCACAGAAGCCCGGTGACGATGGCACCCAAGAGCTCTACCATTCAAGCCCAAAATGAAAGGCTATTGAAAAGTCGATTCCACATCTTTGTATAGTTTGTGAATATCGTTTGCCCAAGGGACACTGACCCCAATTTCTGCCCACACTGCAATATCCAAATCATCCACTAGAAAATCTACATCGAGGACTTCCCGCAACAGAAGAAGAATATCCACCTTTATGCTGCCCAAATCCAAGAGTAAGGCCAAGAAACGGGACAAAATGTCAGAATTGACACTGTAGCGGTTCTCATCAACTAGAAAGTCCTTGCCAAGCACCATTTTCACTGCCTCCACCTCTAATTGGTGTATGATTGGAATACGATGGTCTCTAGTAATGCATTTCAGCCGTAAATCAGAGACTTGGCCCAAGAAAGCCATCTGGTGTTTTCTACTCCTTAGTCTAATAGGATTATCCGTGGAATGCGACCAGACTTTCAAACTTCCCAAATCAGAACTAGAGCACCCAAGCTTCATTATAAAAAGCATACAAAGCAGTTCGAAGAGTTGGAGTGCCAGGCAAGGATATTTAATGCCACTCCACACGAATTGCCACCACTCATAATAAATGCTAAAAAGCTCCAAAATCCTCAAAATCATCCTTTAACAGTCTCCCTAAGCCACGTCCAAATTGGATCATATAGATATGCATCATTCTGACAAGCCAACTAACTTCCCAGGAGTGTTAGTAAATATGATTTTGACATTCTTTGGCTTGGAAAACTGCCTAAAATGTTAAGGAATGTTGGTGTTTCTGCCATAGTTCGAGGTAATTATCCCATTTGCGGCCAAATTTGCAAGGCTATCCGCATCTAAATTTCCTTCTCTATAAATGTGGTTGGCAGTAAAGGAATCAAACAATGCAATATTTAAGAGCGCCTTTTCCAACATGGCCCGCAACTTTCAATTTGGGGTTGATCTTGTGCGAATAGTATTGATGACAATGGCTGAATCTCCTTCAATTTCCAGCTTTTTAATTTGTAGCTCCTTGCATAAATTTAGACCAAAGATGAGAGTAGAGAACTCCGCCTCGTTTGATAATGCCACCTTCTCCCGACACCCCAGGATTTCCCTTGGAAGTCCCATCGAAATTTAGTTTGAGCCAACCAAATTGAGGAGCATACCATACTACATTTGCTCTCAAGTACTCTGATATATGTTCCTCCTGTCCAATTGAAGGAGGCACCTCTAACCCGAACCACCTTAATCCCATTTTAGCATCCCAATCGGTGGAGAGAGCTGCTTTTGGAATGAATTGCCCAATTCTAGTATTGACAATTTCAACAATGGCAACTTCGATCTTATTCTAAAGGGAGGTATTGTGCGATTCCTTCTCCTGAAAGAGTCTTTCGTTCCTTCCACAATTCCCAAATGAGGTTGGTAGACCCAATAATCCATAAACATCTAAAGGCTGCTCTGTTCTTGATATTTGGCCAAAACTGAAAAAGACTTAAAATGTCGTTGGGCAATGCACTAATCCATCCTAATTTGGCACAGCCAAATCCAACATTCTGGAGCGAAAGGGAAACCTAAGAGCAGATGATCGACATTTTCTTCACTCTTTTTACATAGGATGCATCTGGAAGGACCTAAAAACCCCATTTTTGTAAACCTGTCAGATGTCAAAATCCTCTTTTGAAGGGCCACCCAAGTGAACACGCTAGCTTTAGGAAGACGGTATTTGCTCCAACAAATTTGAAGAGGCAAATTCGGCATTCGACAAACCTCCATTATAGTTAACTTTGCATATCCATCCTTAGCCGAATATTTGCCATTATTAGCTCCACTCCACATAAGCACATCCTCCCTGGGTCTGATTGCCAATTTCCTCTCCTCTAGAATCTGTCTGGGCTGAGCCACATCTTTGATATCCAAGCCAATTCCTGACAGATCCTTCCATTGCCACCCATACAAATTTGCAGTATTATCCATAACATAGCCATACACATGAGAGCCCCAAAGTTGGGTCAATGTAATTTTCAGATTGGGGTTAAGGCCCAAACTGTCCAGACATGGGTAACCAGCCCCCAAAACTGGGCCTTCTTTCCATCATGGACATCCTATGTAAGAAAATCAACAACGACATTCTTACATTTATGCATGAAATTCCAAATCCTTGATCCTTTTGGGGGGGTCCAATGTGGTCATGATTCCTTTTGGAGTTTGGAGTGTCATTATCTAGGTATTTCGTCCTCATAATCTGAGCCCACTTCCTATGTGGTTCCATGTACATTCTCCAGATCAATTTGGCTCCAAGAGCCTTATTCTGAATGGCTTGATTCCCGAGACCAACTATCCCTCAGGCTTGGGCATGCAAACCTTATCCCAAGCCACTAATGATATTTTGTCCTTGCCTTCCACCCCTTGCCAGAAGAACTTTCTTATCATTTGATTTAGTTTGGTAGACACTCCAGTGGGCAGGGCCATACAAGAAAGAAGATAGATAGACATGGCAGAGATAAGGAATTTTAGCATGGTAAGTCTACCAGCCCAAGAAAGCCATTTCCCCTTTCAAGATGCCATTCTCTCTCATTTTTTGCTTTAGATTCTCCCAAATATTATTGGTTCTGAGACCTTTTGCCAAAGGAACACCTAGATAGGAGCAAGGCAATTAGCTTAGCTTAAAATGCATAATTTGAGTGATCTCCCTTTCAAGAGGGGAGGGGTTGTTGAAGAAGAAGATCTGAGACTTATCTTTGCTAACTTCCTGTCTAGCAGCTAAGGGATATTTGTTCATTACTTGTTTGAGATGGAATGCCTCCCTTCGTCTTGCAGCCCCAAACAATAGGGTATCATCGGCAAGTTGTTGGTGTGTGAGAGGGGGTAATGAACTGGTGACCTCTAATCCTTGGATTAGACCCCTATCAAAGCTTTTGACTAAAGCATGACTAAGGGCTCTAGCCATGATGATGAAAAGGAACGGAGACATGGGATCCTCTTGTCGGATATCGCGAGAAGATTCAAAAAACCTCTTAGGTGAACCATTCACCAATACTGAGAACCTAGAAGTGGAAATGCATGATTTGGTCTAGTTAATCCATTTTCTGCTGAATCCAAAAGCCTCCATTATTTTGAGCAGAAACTGCTAGTCAACCCTATCATATGCTTTCCTAATGTCCAATTTGATGAACATGCTAGGTCTTTTAATAGTCTGAATGGAATGGATAGCCTCCTGAGCAATGATTACCCCATCAAGTATCGATCTGCTAGGCACAAATCCTGACTGCTCTTCTGAAATAATGCCCTCAAGAATGGGTTTCATTTGGTTTGACATTGCCTTAGTCATAGTCTTGTAGATTGTGTTGCATAGGCAAATGGGGCGAGAATCCTCAAGAGAGTCAACCCCTAGTTTCTTAGGAATCAATGCAATGAAAGTATTGATTACCTCCTTTAAGAGATGACCTGAACACCAAGATGCATTGATAACCTCCACTATATCTTCACCAAAAATATCCCAGCCTTTCTGAAAAAACTAGCAGGCCAACCGTTTGACCTAGGTGCTTTATCTGGGTGCAACTGGAAGAGAGTAGTTTTGACTTTTGATGCTGAGAAATCTTGACAAAGAAGCCTGTTTTGATCAGCTGTGATAAGACTAGGAATGTTCTGCAACAACTCCCTTTGTGCAAGAAGATTCGATCCCTCTTTATTTGAAAGAAGGTTAGTGAAGTTTGCAATCGTCATTATGACAATCTCACCTTGGTCTTCCACCCTTGACCCATCAGGAGCTTTAAGAGAGGAAATTCGTTTCACCACTCTTCTATGCTTTGTGCTGTTATGGATTTTTTTTGTATTATTATCCCTTTCCCTGATCCAAGTCTCCCGAGACTTTTGCCTCTAGTAAATCTCCTCTCTGGCAAGAATGTCTTCATAACTTTGCATCAACTATTTTTCTTTCAGATATAATTCTTGTTGCATACCGCCATTGATCACTCTTTCCCGAGAGATTGTAGATCAACTTTAATTTCCTCTTTAACTGCAAAAATATCCTTGAACTGTAATTTGTTGCATTCTTTTAGTTTTGCTTGACCCTTTTTAAATTTTGAAACGAAAATGAACATTTTTGATCCCCTGAGATTATCCTGAGACCACCACTCCTTGATGATATTGAAATTTTTTGGTTCTCTCATTCACATGTTCTCAAACTTGAATGGGCATTTGTGAGGCTTGTCATCCCCCAATATTTCTAGTCGGATTGGAAAGTGATCTGATCCAAAACAAGGCATAATTGGATAATCAAAGTTAAAATGACAGTTTGCTAGATTCCCACTGAGAATAACCTATCCAGTTTATCTACGATGTGACCAAGTGTAGTTACTATTTGAATAGTGAATCTCCCTAAGGTTGTTTCTGTCCACCCAATTTGAAAAATCCTTCTGAGACTGATTAACCCTGCAGATGCCACCAAATTTCTCCTTGCCATTAAGGATCACTTTGAAATCCCCTCCATATATGATGTGCTGGTGATGGGAAGCAAGGGAAAATATTTCTAACTCCATCCAAGTCTCCCACTTCCCAATGCAGTTATTCGGCCCGTAGACATTGACAAGAACAAAATTCAGATCAGAGTTGGGGCTTCTGACCCTGCAGCTAATCCAGCAAATACTATCCTCACTTCGTTCGACTACAACCCCCTGCAGATCCCAAAATATAGCCAAGTCCCCTGAGGCCCCATTAGCTTGCACCGCAAAGCCATCCCAGTTTTTCATTTTCCTCTGGAAAAGATTAAAATCAGCATTGGTCAACTTAGTTTCTTGTGGAAGAATAATTGAACCTTGGCACAAGTTTAATCTCTGCTGATCAAATGTTGCGTGTTAGGGGCGTTTAAGCCCCTAACATTCCATGATATGAGCCTCATGGCTGCTTCCCTGATCTTAAAGTCCATGATAGTTTTGTTTGACCTTTTGCTTCTCCATCCATAGCCCTTTTTTCTTTATTATACTTCTTCCCTCTTGATTTCTTATGTCCACAGTCTGGTTCAGACTTAGAAGCTGGAGTCTGGCTAATCCCAAGTCTGTCTTCCTCCTTGTCACAACTGATTGCATTGACCTAATCATCTAGGTTTCCAAACAAAAGGCTTTGTTCATTTGCCAAGATCTCCTCTTCCTCCTCTGGGGTTAGATCTTCTGTAACCAGAGGCTCTCGTGCAGAGTCATTGATAGCTCTCTCTACAAAATCTTCATTTGAAATGATATTATCCATCAGGTCACAAGCCTCCTCCATGATATATTCCTCAATAGCTTCCAGTTCAGACACCTCCCAACTACCTCTTGCTGGAGTGATAATCTCTCCCTCCTCAATCAAGGGGTTTGCCAATAATTGTGCATCCTCCATATTCTTCTGCAAATCTTGTATAATTATTGCTTCAGCTTGAGGAAGAGGTTCCACAGGAACCTGTATGTCTTCCTGAATCTCACAAGGTTCACCAATTGCCTCCGGTAATCCTGTGTTAGATGGTTTTCCTAAGACCTCCAATTTTGGTGAAGGTACTTTCAGGTCCAACTTCGAGGAGTCCTTTGGTGGAGAGGGTTCTTGCTCTGAATCTTTCTGCGGGCTCTGCTCCCCATATGTCAAGTTGCCAACATTTGCATCTGACCGATCAGGAGTCACATGCTGCACAGACTCCTCTTGAATCTGATCTGCAATAGAAACTTTTTTTCCCTTAGTCTCTGTGCTAGGGATGGTGTTCCCTACCCTAGTCTCAAGACAACAACCCGTTGGAATTGGAAGGCATCAAGCGCTTAGGGCTAATGCATTTTCCACCATCCCGAAATTTGTCAATTTCTACCCTTTGAATCCATTTGCCATTGGTGTAGATCATTTCCAAATCATCCAAGGCACTACTATGAGTTGGAACCTCAACCAACATCCGCGGTTTGAAATGGTATTTACCGTTTAGAAAATTCTCTTCTAAGCCCACAAAAGTATCAATGGCATCACCGATGAGTGCCATCATCTCTAGTGCCCACTAGTTCATAGGGAGATCCGTTAACACCACCTAGATTGGTTTTGATGTAAATTTGAATTTCCATGGATTAAAGTTTGGGGTCTAGTCGATTTTTGAAAAAGGGCTTCCTTCAAAAAAGAATGGGTCTCCCTCCAAGATTTTTTTTCGAAAAGTGTATCAATGAATTCAATTAAAAAGAAGCCATTTGCTAGGGGTTTGATGCTTACCTGATTATTAAACTAGATCTGCCACCAATTCAAGATCTCTTGCTGTCGATTTCCATTTCCATTCCATTTCACATAAATGACTCTATCTTTGAATCTTTCTGTAAGCGATGAGATGTGTATTGCAGGGATCACCATTGCCTTACTTCCCCGCTTGAGCACCAAATTCTGCCTAGGCTGCCCTTTGAATGGCCCGCCGTGCCGAAACCGCCCATTCACGGTCTTCCAGGCTTGCAAGGTGTCTTGTTGGCGGGGAGCAGGCTAGGTTGTTAGGGCAGGTTGCCCTACTATTATATTATGAAAGGGTAGGGGCCCCTACTATTTTAAGGCAAAGTTCAAGGTGTTAGGGCAGGTTGTTAGGCCTTCCTTCCAGAGCTTGTGCATGTTAGGTCCCCTTGTGGGAATGGGGTTCTTTTTTCACAACTGCCTCCTCGGCTGAGTCCTGATTGAGCATTTCACTCTCAAGATTCTAGGCCAGTGGTGCCCGATGATCAATACAATAGGTTTCCCAATCATTTCTTCCTTGCTTTATTCGATATCTTGAAGTAATAGAGAATTCGACTCCACCAGACATTTTCCTTACCCGGGCCCGCCCGAGAAGTTGTGTGGCGATCATGACAGGGATGAAGAGGGAATACAGTTCGGAGAACAGGGGCCAGACTCTCTGGGATGTTTTGAATCTTTGCTCTTGTCCCCTTCAACAATATTGCATTTGCTCCTATGGCGAAGACAGGTGTGTCCGAAGAGATGTCACCCCATCGATCTATATTTGTTTGCTTTTGCACATTTGCCCGTCTATTCTGGTCAATCACGAATCCCTTATTATTCGCACCTGCCTTCCTATTGTTAATGCAGATGTTCGCATTCCTTCGAATTTTCATTCTCCTATTTTTGTTTTATTATATTATATTACATTTGAAGCATCCAATTTTATGACTATTGAAAAGAAGAATTTCAAGAGACCAACATGGATAGGATGAACGTAGATGATGCAAATGGTGTGTATGATTATTGTGTTTTGCTCTACATTTGATCTTTTTGGCCTGTTCTTTTTGCTTAAAACCTTGCATTTTATGGTATGGACATGCGTGATGGAGGTCAGCTTAACTTACAAGAGAATTGTGCATAATATAAGGATCTTTGTGAACAGCAATTTTAGAAACAAGTAGGCTGGAATATTAATATTGGAAAACTAAATGCAAATGACACTAATGTATAAGGATTACAAAACATTGAATGAGAAAAAATAAAAAGCTAACTAGAACCTCTAAGTGAATAATGGTTAGCTTGTGGACAAAGGAAGCCCAAAATAGCACTTTGTCTGATAAATTATAATATAAAATCAGAAATAACTTTCTAATAAGACAAATGTTACTAGAACGGATCCACTTGATAAGTTTCCATTTCACATCTCTTAGAATAAAAATTTAGAAATAAGACTCTTAAAAAATAGAAAATCCTCAAAAAGCACATTTGGCTGAAAACAAAGGCAGCTAAAAATATATACTTAGCAATCCCACTGGATGCTCCTTGTACTGAAGCAACGTTCTGGATGGTTTGAAGAAGTTCATCAACCTGGAATTCCCTTGTACAACTATTCATTCAATCTGAATAATTTGTGTTTGAAGTGCATAACTAGCCTCTAAAATTGATGCCTCTAATTCTGTTGACTTTTCTTTTCCTTTCTCAATGTGTATCACAATTTTGGCTAACTCATACATATTGCTTGCATATTGAGCTTTCACATATTTGCCTTTTATCAACTGCAAAATTCTTGAACTTCATCCAGATCAACTGTTTAAAATCCTTATCAACATGCTTACATGGAAGAGTAACCAAAAAATTGGAAACAAGCTTTTCTACTCTATTCAATCTGTTTTTCTGTCTATATAAAGTAGAGATGGCTTCATCTGGCATCCTCATAAGAAACTTTTGTTGCTCCTTCCATGTAAATATCAGTTTTTCCATCTCTTTGATTTCATCTCATCTGCATTGCTTTGGATATCCAAGCACACAACTTACCCAAAACCTTGGTACCATACTGGCATATATCATCCATCCACTGCTCTATATTCTTTCATTTTGTGACTAACTGATCTAATCGACTTTGCTCATTAGAAGAGTTTAGAATTCGAGGTACAAACCTTGTATGGCTAGGAATTGGCTGGAAGGGGTAAGCTATGAGTCTTGAGAGTTGCTCAATTTCAGCTTTTAAGGCTGAATTGTTTTCATTGTCCTCAAGGACTCTTTCTTTTGTGCTTTCATTGATTATGTTTACATCTTTTTAACATGTACTGAACCCCAAATAAGTCTTGGCTATCTAAAAATCAGCTGGATTAGCATCTTATGTAGCTTGTGGAGTAATAGCAGTCTCCAGAATCAAATTACCACCTGAAGTTCCCTTAGGCTTCTATTTGCTTGTTTCTTCAATGATGGTAGATAGCGTAGAAAAGTTGATTTGGTAAGGTAGGATTTTCCTTTTTCTTGTATCCATGGATTTCACTCACTTAAGATCATTTTTTCCTCTTTCTTTCATTCTTTGAGGATCTCTAATGGAAGAAGAAATGCCAATGGTGGGGGAAAATTTAGGAGAAAGAACAAGATGAGCAGGGGATGGTGGAACTTGGAAATGAGGTAGAGATGGAACAAGAATTGATATTAATGCAATGTCCATAGGAATATTAGGAGAATATTGTCTAATAGGTGACGCAGAAGAGGATCTAGAAGAAGGACAAGCATGAGGAACAATAGGAGTACAAAACAAACAAGTAGAGTATATGATTTTTTTTCAATCTGGGCTAATTCATAGGAAAATTGCCAATGCTCTTCTTACCAAACAACTTAAGTTTAATATTCTTTGGGGCTGCTGTTGTATCATCAACTACTTTCTCTTTACCCTTTCCTTTAACATCTCACTCTCTTTGCCTTTTGCAATCATGGTACCTATCATTGTTCTCAAAGAAGGTGAAAAAGGCACATTTGTTGAAGGTGGGTTTCAAATTTGAACCTTATCCTTTACTTCCTCTGAAGGTCTTTCAACCATTTGTGATTGTAGGAAAAACTTACTTCAACTCAAGATTGCATTGGTGTTTTCTTGATTTGAAGTGCTTTCTGTATTTGCCCAATTTATTTAAGTTCGAGGTTGTTGATTTATGTTATTTCTCACAAACTAAGGAGAAAGAGTTTTAGATTCATTATTTGAAAGGTCTTTGGGCACATCCTCTATAAGTATATTAGAAAATTGTTTTGCAGTCACATTATAATCTCTTTTTCTAACCTCGAACTCACTGGCACCAACTGGCCCAATAATCTAGAATATTTGGACTATGCCATGAAATATTTGGAGTATTTTTAACTAATCTATCAGCCATTAAACCTTCATATAACATATGCTTTTCTCATAGAAAGGTTTGATATTGACACTTGCCATTTCACCATTGATGAATTTGAAGCCAAGGGCTTTTTCACACTTTTCTATATTGGGTTGGGTTGAAAAATCAACTCCTAACTTATGTCGCCTCCTCAATAGAAAATGAACCTTGTAAATCTGTTGTAGGTACTCCATGATGATGACTTCATCACTCAGATATCACAGCATCATGTAAGGATAGGAAGAGAAGCCAAATATTCTAATGTATGTGAATTGAGTTTGCCAATCTGCTCAATTTGAAATCTGCATCAGAAAATCATCATTCGTTCTCCTATAGTGTTTGATAGATTCAACATATTCCAATCGTGGTAAATTCCTGTAAATGCGTGTTTGTTGGTGAGCTCCAATTGTGTTCAATTTTATGAAAGTTCCTCTTTTTGCCATGATAGCCTATGTATGAGGTAACACAGAACTCACAAGTTCACTCAAGTTCTATCAATGTTTATGCAAACACTCACTAATCAAGATAGACTAGTAAAAACATATCTCTCTTTTGCATTTGGTGCTCATGAGGTAAAACATTGATGGTGTGACTCATTTTGTCAAGGATATCATGATGGAACTTGTCTCTGAATTCACCTCTATTTAGAATCCTCAGCATGTGTGACTTTTTTTACCTTTAGCCACTTCTTGCTGATATGCTTCTGACATTCCAACACATTACTTTCCCAAACTTTTTCACACTCCTCATTCCTTAAGAATTTGACCGCTTATTGATCTTTTCTCTGCTTTTTAGAATCACAATGCTTTACACACGAGGATGAGTTCACGACTTTTTATTGAAATGGGGAAAAAACCTGCTTGATCTTTTGTGCCAATTTATATCCATTCTTGATCTTTTCATTTCAATTCAGTTATTCTACATTGACTTGGCACAAGTTGGTTTCACAAATCTTAGGAAATTTGTTCACAAGAACTAGTGCAACCTCAACAGATTGGAAGTGGTACTGCATATTGGAAAGCTGGCATTTGCAGAATTTGTTTGTTTTGGTTGATGAAATTTGATCAAAATTTTCTCACTGCTTTTGCAAAATTATTATGATGAATGGCAGCCATCAAAAGCCTCAAAAGCCCAGGAACTCAGCCACAATACATGAAGAAATTCCTGTTGCATATTTGCTGTTATACTGCCAATTTCTACATGTAAACTTTGCTGAAATTATGACAGTTTATCCAATTTGATATGGCGGTTAAGTCAAGGTTTTAAAGATAACAAAAACTGAAAATTAATCCCTGAAACCCTAGGTGCAGCTGAGATCTTGGAATCCGATTTCCTGAGTTTTTAGTGGAGGTGAAACATTGCCCCCCCCCAAAAAAATTCATACCTATATTGCCTATTTATAGAATTTCCTTTTCTGACTTTGACTTGCTATCTAAAACTGAGTGTGTTAAATTTGGATCAGAATTGATTTTTTTTTTTTTTTATATTATATATGTCTGAAGCAGTCTATATCAATATGCAAAGGATATTGATATCTCCTTAAGTAATGGAAACTTAAAGAATGATAAACTTGAATATGGAAACTTGCTGATTGATCACACAGAGCAAATGGACGCTATGAATGGCACAGCAAGTAATAGATCCAAATCCACACGGATATATATGCAGCCACGAACTAAAGTATATGTGCTGTTGACAGCATAGCACTTTCTCTTATTCTCTACGATTATACTTCTGCAGCCACGAATTAATTCTCACGTGCTTCCAACAGCATAGCGTACACTCCTCTCATCTACCTTGCAAATGACCTGACGGCAAGGATATATACATGTGTGAGGGGTTGTGACCCCAATCGGGGTGTCACAAGAATAGAAAGGGGTGCGATCAAGAACCCAACAGATAATCACCGCTGGATGATTAACATGACTTAATTAATCAAAACACAAACTGATCATAACTAAACATGAATAATGAAAGCAAAACGAACATAGCAAAGACAACTATATAATTAATATGCATCGATTATATACATATATATATATATTACCAATATTGATTTGAGCAAGATAATGAATAAGATTGCTGAAGTATGACAGTGATAATCATGGCAACTGTGAAGTATAAGTTGGCAGTCAGGAAAGATATCTCCTGCTGCTAACAACAACAGAGTGTACCTTTGAACTGAATGCCTCTATGAAAAGCTGCAGTTTTGTTTTTGAAAAATCATGTCCATTCATTGAAAAGCAAATGCTACAACAAAATCCAGTCAGCTGTTTATATAGGTGTGTGCTGGTGTATGTAGGTGCAGAATTTGTTTGTTTTCAAACATTTCTTCCTGCGGTCTCTGTAATTGACTTACAATCTATACTTCAGACAAAAATCTGTGCCTTTAATCTTATCATGTGTGCGCTTGTGCACTAAGATGCATTTTTCTGACTTGACAATTTCGTATTCCCATTGAGCACATGCTTTTCTACCTGGATGTATACTTTGTTTCATTGAAAATCTTGTCTATTTATATGATGGAACATGCCTAGCAATGTACAATACAAACTGTAATCCTTTTGGAAACTAAAACCTGCTATGTCTTTACATGGTGTACATGACTATGAACCTGAACACATATCTTTTCTGACTTAACACAAAAATTTACCCTTCTGACCAGTGGTGTCCATCTCTACAGGAAACAACAGAAATAACACAGACAAACAAGACAAAATTTGAAACATGACTCATGCTTTGATAAAACAACAAAGATTTAGCTTGAAATTTTTACACAGTACAACATTGCTAGTAGTACTTCTGGTTCCAGACTTACCACATATAGATACTCTCTTATCTCTTTGTACTACTTTGGCAATATCGCAATATGGAATAACTAGGATTTTTGGTAACTGTGTCTGACTTTTTCTAGGTCACCATTATAATTCTCGACAATTGATCTGCTATTACATGGCCTTTTTCTTTCATTAGTACTATGGAGAATGTGGATTACTGTAAGTGCAGTAACCATTGTGATATTCTCCCATGTATCAGTTGCTTGTTGATTAGGTACACTGTACAATAGTGAATGTTGATTCACATAGGATGCAAATGGGTTTGTTGACAGATAATGTCAGAGATTTTGTATAGAATAAATCATTTCTGAAGCCACCCTTACTGTATAGCCCTTTTCAACCCCTGTCAGCAAAGTAGAATGGATAATCTAACTTATGCACACCTCCTTGTGCGAGTGCACATCCTATAGCATATGTATATATGTCAACATGGATATAAAATTATTTACCTAATTTCAATGTGGAAGGATACGGATCTCATCAACATCTGTTTATAGTTTCTTGAAGGCCTATTCCTTTGCTTTCCATTTCAATTGGACATCCTTTCTTAGTGAATAATGATATAATCTAATAGGTATGATGGCCTAGCAAAGTTCTTTATGAAGCAGCTATACTAACTAGTGTATCCTAGGAATGATTGAACTTGTGTAGCATCTTTAGGACTTTGTATCTCATTTATTACTTTGATATCATATGGGTCTTTTTCTTACTGATTTGCGAACCACATCTAATAGTTTCTCATATGACACTAAAAATTGATACTTTGGATATAGAGATAATATTGCCGCCCAGCAAAAACACATACTCTGCAGCAAAGTGCTTAGTTGATTGTATTTTTTCCATATGTCCACCAATTACACATAAAAGTTCTCAAATCCATTGTTGACATTTCATGGAAAATAATTATAATAGTTATTTGGAATGTGGCTGGTGTTGTGCATAGTTAAAAGGCATTTGGTTATGAGTACATTCGAGATTCTGATATGACAGTAGTTTTCAACTTATCTTCTTTTGTTGTAACCAGAAAACCAACTGAAAAAATGAGTATGAATTGCTAAATGCTACTTCTTCTGAAATTATATACGTTTAAATTACAAAAATCTCTGCACACACTTCAGTTTGTAGTTTTCTTTGGTGCAACAACCATTGGGGATACCCAATCACTTGTTGCTACCTCGACTATTACATTTGCCTCTAACATGTATCTTCATCCTCTTGCACAGCATAACTTGTGTTTGTTTTGTTAGGTCCTCTCATTACTTGTATTGCTTTTGGAAATAGGTCAATATAATGCACACACAACGCTTTAGAGACTCCTAGGTCTTTTTAGGTCCATGTTTGTTTATGTTATATAAAAGTGTTGACTGTGGGCCATCAATTCACGGTCTAGATTTTGTTCTTCTTGTACTTCTTTTCCCCCCTTGGATAGTACCTTGATTGATTTCTTGTGTAGTTGGACTTGTCTATTAGGTAGTTGTTAACTTTCACTGAAATATGGTGGATAATCACTACTTTTGATCCATTTGAATTGGGAAAAGAAAACCCCTCTAATCGGTTGAATAGGAGTTAGTTTATAGAAGGGATTGAAACAAAGTATTTCATCTATGGTGATGATACCACTGGTTAACTGGGTGTTGGTTATGAAGCTGTCAGTTAAGGCAGGTGGTGGTTTTGTATCCCCCGTTTGAGCAATAAAAAATGTGCTGTTAATGGAATCACCAGTTAATGCAAGTGGTAGTATCAGAACTGCCAGATTAGAAACGAAACCACCAGTCTGCAGGATTTTTCTATGAGAATTGTGTAGGTAGGGTAATAACATATTAACTTAATAAGATGGCTGGGAGTTCTGTAGTGCACAAAAGGACATTTCTTGGGCATAATAAGAGAACAAGCCGGAAAAAGAGAACATGAGTATGTAAATGTGAGTGTTGTATGACAGTATTGTGCAATTGAGTTTAGAAGGAAGGAATTACTGAATAAAACGTGGCTATAGGAGCAAACCATGGATTTAAAACAAGGGGAGTCCTTGCCAGCCTTGTGAGTTTTGCACTAGGGTGAGTAACTCGCCCACAACTTGTGAGCTGAGTCAATTGCAAAACTCACAAGTCACTTGGTGAGTTTTATTGGCAGATTTGACTGTCATGGAAACCAAAAATTCCCCCCACATAAAACTCTTATTCTTTTATTTTGTTTGTTTTTTTTGTCTTCAGACATTTGGATCTTAGCTATGTGAATTGACTGTTGGGTGATTGGAAGGATTTATTGACAGTTGGAATACAATTTGACAAGTATATGCTTTGTTTTTTGATTCTTTTCCTCAATCCTATTGCAAAATGTTTCTGCTTTTTATTTTTATTTTCAATGTCTAGAATATAGATTCTCTTTAGTGTGCAATGCAAGTCGAAAAGGACTCTGCATGGGAAAATGGTACATCCGGTGTAATCAAATGCTTATTGACCTGCAATTATTACAAATTTAATATGAGACGAGGTATCAATGGCCTGAAATACCCACCTTGCTCAAATTGTTGGGCATGATGTCTAGTTTTGTGGCCAAGTGGAGGAAGAACTGCAACAAAAGAATGAATGCTCTACTTTTTAGCTATAGGGAGAAGAAATTTGAAGGAAAGAGGATGAGGGAAGTGATTGCATTAGTGATGAATTCCATGACCACCTTTGATTCATTGGGACTCTTTATTGGCCTTTGGATTTGACATTCCTCCACTCACATTGAGAGGAGTTCAAGCATATAAATTCCTCAAGCTTATTCATTTATCATAATGTTCTAGGTGTATAGCCTTTGCTCGAAGATACTGTTTGAAATCAAGAGAAGCACCATGAGGTGAGGATGGTGGCTGCAATTTTTTGGTACTATAATAATATACATTTGATGCGGTGAGCAACTCATATTGGGATGCATTAGTAGATGCATTGACCACTAGTGTTGCATGGGTTACTGCTTAAGACTAACTTTTTATGATTTTAGTGGGCCATTACTAGAGGAAGCCATAAAAATACATGGCTAATTGTAGAAAACCAAAAGAGAATATGGTTGAAAAAGGTTTGCAACATTTTAGCTGATGAGTTGGATTTGAGTGGCACATTCATTTTATTGAAGTTTGTAGCTGTCTTGTATGAAGTAGCTGTCTTGTATGAAGTCCATAATGTATATTTTGTGCAACTTGTTGGAACTAGTGGAATAGGAGGTGGGGGTGGAGAACGGTGTTCAAATTGCTACCAGCAACATTATTTCATATATAGCTACGAGGAGGCTTTTTCATGACAAGCATCCTACCATTTATAGGAGCCCTTGTGCTGGACATTGTAATTGATATAATGTTGAGGACATGGGAAGTTCGTTAACTGCACTTTGGACCCATCCAAGTTTGTGAGTGGGTTTTGTCTAATTTCCATCCACTTGTCCATGATGATTTTGCATCCATATGTCATCAACATGATCTTCATCTCCTCTAATAGTAAGTTAAGCTTAGATTTCTTTTTCAAGATTGTGGTTCTCAATTTTGTTTTGCTAGGAGGCAAATATAAAAAAATGATCAACAAACTATGATTCAACAAAGTCCAATCATAATGTGTCACCCCATAAGTTTATTGTTTAACAACTGATTTTGTTTATAAACACTTTAATACAAACACTGCAGAGTGATGAGTGGACATATCTAGAGGGATGATGGGTTGACTTGTGAATACTCTTTTTCCTCTCTTTTCATCTTGCTCTTTCTTTGTTGCAAAGGCAAAATGTAATGGGCTTAGAGTTTAGACAACTAAAGGGGAATGGTAGGGTGCATAGTTGAAAATCTCGGACTCGCCTCGGACTCGGCAAACCAAAATTTTGGACTCGGACTCGGACTCGTGAAAGACTCGCGAAAGACTCGGCAAAAAAAAAACCCGTAGTTTTACAAAAAAAACATAAAGAAATTAATGCATTTAGAGAACATAAGTGCCATAATTGAAACATTACACATGTCATATGATCTACAAAGTACAAACACTCAATATTTGAAATTTCATCATTCATGGCGGCATATTCAAGTTTCAAGTTTCAACTCTAAAATGTATAATAGCAGCATAAGTATATAAATGTTCACAAAATTACATATAATGATATGTCCAAGTCCAACTGCAAATGTGAAAAACAACAATGTGAATGAACAAACCAAAGAGAAGACTACATCTTCCTCTTTGTATTTTTCCTAATATAGCTCAATTTTTCAGGCCTTGAGCTAGAAGTAGTAGCAGTGGGTGTTGTGGTATCTAAATGGTGAGATGATTCTTCTTCAAAGTCAAAGTCCTCATCATCATCCTCATCTTCGTCCTCATCTTCATCCAATCTTGCTCCTTCTGCATCTTGTGCTGCTCCTCTCTCTATTTCTGTAATTTCTTCTTCGGTAAGGAGGACATCATCACCATCATTTTGTTCATTCATGGTCCAATCACCATATGGATCAATTTCATCCAAGTCAATGGCCTCATGTGAAACACCCTCCACCTGTCTAACTCGAAGGCGAAGGTTGTACCAAACAAATACTAGATCATTGAGCCGCTTTTGTGACAATCTATTTCTCTTCTTTGTGTGAATGCTCTCAAAGACACTCCAATTTCATTCACACCCAGAAGCACTGCATGGCTGAGACAAAACACGGATAGCTATCTTTTGAAGATTAGGCGTGCCGGCACCATAATTCTCCCACCATAAATCTACAAAAAACATTTAGAAATATTAGAATTGAGAAAAAAATGTAACAATCAAGTTTGTAGGTTTTTTCTTGCACTATTGAACTAAGTTACTAAATTTTTTACCTGGTTGTTATTTTCCTCTCCTATCAATTGCTAGTTGTGATGAGAAGAGTCTCCCCTCTGCACTTTTGTAGATCTTGAACAATGAACATTTCCAAATTCAGAAATAGATACTAGATAGTCAAAGGGTCAAACTCAAATTCAATAATGAACATTTCCGAATTCATAAATAAAGATAGAGCAATTGCAAATGTCAAATCTCACCTCCAACTCATCAAGAACCTTGTCTCTCAACTCAGGATCAGGTGTCATCTTATCAATGCATGTAATAACACCTGCCATGACCTCCTCATCAGCCCTAAATGAATCAGAGAAGTAGAATTTCGGGTTCAAAAAGTAGGCGAAGGCATGTATCGGTTGGTGGAGTTGGTTTGTCCACCTACGATCAATGATGCGCCAAAGGATTTCACATTTTCTTGTATTTCCACGATAGTAATGTGAAATGGCCTCTTTGGCCCTATCCATGGCCTCATAAATGAAACCCATTGGCATGCCCTCTCCATCCACCATACGAAGAACCCTTACCAAAGGTTCTGTCACCTAAAAAAATTAAAACAAATTTTAAATTAGTACAAAATCAACCCCTAAAAAATAAAATCAGCAAATAGACAAGATTGTATAAACTTTACTTTTGTGTTTGTTACTTACCGCAGTCAACTCCTATCCACTTTTATTGAACCCTTCATCAAAAACAATGCTCACAATCTTCTCTGCTTCAGGTCTTTTGGAGTATGCAGACCCCAACCGAGCATCTGACACAAACATTTGCTTAAGATGAGGAATGGCACTAAGAATGCTCTGCAAAGTGATGAAGTGGCTAGCAAATCGTGTCACTCCAGGTCGCACAAGGTCCTTGCCATTTGTGTGTTTTCTCATCAAAGCAAGCACCCAAGTATGGTTGTAGATGAATTTGGTGACACTTTTTGCATCTTCAACCACCTTCTTCACCCATCCAATCTTCCCAATGTCCTCTAGCACCAAGTCCAAGCAATGTGCAGCACAAGGACTCCATGTAATCGAAGGATGCCTCTGCATAAGCATTCTACCTGCAGATACATATGCAACTGCGTTGTCCGTGATAATTTGGACAACATTCTCAACTCCAACTTCCCGAACCACACCATCCAACAGATTACACAAAGTCTCTGCATTTTTTATTTCATTTGAGGCATCAACAGACTTTATGAATACCATTGCACCATTTGAAGCCACCAAGAAGTTGAGAAGAGTCCTATTCCGTCCATTTGTCCATCCATCAGGTAAAATGCTGCATCCTTTTCTCTTCCAATACCTTTTCTGATCATCAACCACACCTTCTGTATTTTTCACAGCTTTCTCTAGCAATGGCCCACTGAAGTCATGACCTGTTGGGGCCTTAAACCCCTTACCCGCCACGGTACATGCATTAACAAAACTTTCCCAATACACATTGTTTGCTGCATTGAAAGATAGATTATTGTAAAACCAAAAGTTTGAAGCTGCTATCCGTGCTTGTTCATGCTTCTCTCTATTCCATCCTGTACCTTCAAGTGAAGGTTGTGCACCTGGAACATTGCGTGGTACAAAAAAAATTAGGGTCTGATCTAATAGGAGTGCCACTAGCCTCACCCTCATTGTCACCAAAAGATGAAAGTGACTGACGACCCCGACTGTGACCAATGGGACCCGAAGTGGACAATGTGGGATTCATTGCAGCTGCCATGGCTTCTCTTGTTTTTTGCCTTTCTTCCTTATGCATATCATTCTCAGCAAGAATGGCCTTCATCTCTCTAATAATTTCAGGAGTTGATTTGGGGCATGCCTCCACACCATATCCAGGTATTTGTGCAAGGTGGTATTTAATCTATTGATTCCACCAGTCATCCATTTTGTGCATTCGGTGCAAGTGACATCCCCCTTTTTGCTTCCTGTAATCCCATATTTCCAAGCTTTATCTCTTTGTGTTCCTGACCTTGGGGTTGACCTTGGAGTTGAACTTGCCATTGCTGATTTAACATGAAAAAAAAAAAATCAGCAGGGTTTTATGGAAAATCAACAAAAAAAATGACAATGAATCATTTGGGAAAAATAGCATTCAAAAACAAGAAAAAAAAAAGAGGAAATAACTTAGGAAAGAAAATAGAAAAAAATTTGGCAGCATATCCCCTTGTTTTTCAAGATTTTTTTCAGTTTCAAAACAATGAAATGATTCAAATGAAAAAAAAAAAGAAAGAGAAAAAATCCTTACCTAGATCTCTCTTGCTGATTTTTCCTTCTTCCCTCTACTCCTCCAAACCCTTCTAACCTGCTATAGCCAAAAAAAATACAAAATGAAGTCAAAAATAAAAAAAAAACTTGGTTTTAACCCTTTATGGGCGCGTTTTTCTGGGCCAGCGGGTCCCTGTGAAAGACTCGCGAGTCCGAGCGAAAGACTCGCGCGAGTCTTTCGGCGAAAGACGCGCGCGAGTCTTTCGGCGAAAGACTCGCGAGTCTTTCGCAGGGACTCGCCTGGACTCGCCTCGCGAGTCCTAGGCGAGTCGACTCGCGGCGCCAAAGGACTCGCGAGTCCGAGGCGAGTCCGCGATTTTTAAAACTATGGTAGGGTGTTTGCTTGAGGTTTTCTTTGTGTGGGGATGTTTTCACATATGCACACAAATGGTGGGTGCATTCCTTTATTTTAACTTCTTTTGGGGATAGTGAAGGGATGTTTTGTCCTTATCCCAAGTTTTTGGGATGTCCAAGATGACCCTGAGACCCCAAGGACATGTTTCTTTTGTATGCCTTTCAAATAGTTCTTAGCAATGCAAGACAGTAGATTTAACTAGCAAACCATTGATTAAAAGTTAAAACTTAAATTGGCAACAAAGCTAGCCAAACTTTTTTTTAAGATGTTTTATAAAACTTAAATTGGCAACAAAGCTAGCCAAACTTTTTTTTAAGATGTTTTATAAAACTTAAATATAGAAGTAAAATGATGTATTGGTTGCTGTTTGTTTTAATAGTTTAAGTGAGTCTCATATAGGAGTCATTGTTAATGTCGAAAATAAACCCATTCTTGCATGTAGAGATTACTCCTTTGTGTGGCATAGTATACATAAAACATAGTTTGTAATGTAAGTATAAGATGAAGCCATAGACCCCAATGCAATGAAGCATGTAAAGAAAGGAATAGTTCTAAGCAAATGTCTTATGATTGCTGATGGAATGCTGATGTAATCTTTTTCATTTTTGTTTAGTTGAGTTTGCGATTGCTAAATAATGCTATATGGAGTGACAATGGTGACGATCCTCCCATTTTAGTCTGGAACAATAAAATGTCATGTTTTTATGATTTTTGTTAGGCTGCTTCTGAAACATTATAATGTTTTGGGCCAGTATAACTTTTTCTGCTTAAATAAAGCTAGTTTAGCAGGCAGCACACATGATACAAATAAATGCCATGAAAGTATTCAAAAAATTCATTTATATTTGAGTCTCATTGCCTTGACATTTTTTATTTTTTAATCTTATGTTATTTGTTGGTGGATACATATATAGGGGAACATGCAATCTTTGCTTCGACTCCAACTTCCATTGTCTCTAACATGACACTTGGTCCTGGATGCATTAAAACATGTAAGTTAACTTTTTCTTGTATTCCCATTATGACTTATTATTATATACAATCATTGCATAATTTAATTTAAAAATGAGAATTTTTTTTGTTATTGTAAATAACTATTTGAAAATTTAAAACTAATTCTGTTCAAAGCAAATAAATGACTCTTGAAATGTTTATGACATGCACTGTAGTCATGTTTGCAAAAGTACACAGATCGAGAAGCAAAAAAAATGGAAAATATGTTTGAGCGAAAAAATAAAAGAAATTCTCATATTGATTTCCTTTGAAGAAAATATCTTAATATATATAGTCTATAAGTAACTTACTTAATTGTAGTATTTTGAATTTAGGAAAGTAGAAATTGAAATCTGAAGTTGATTAAGAGTAGCGGGTTACTATCTCAAAAACATGATTTCCATTGCAATGTGCACAATTATTTTTTTATGATCTCACTTTAAGATTAAATCTATTAAGATACCTAAAGAGGAAATTAATTTTGTAGCTCTCTTCCCTTCTCTATCTGTACAACTTTTACATATTATACCTCCTCTATTTTCATATTTGTCACACTCTAGTACTTAAACAAAGATATCTCTAGATTTCCAAGCTAGATATTCATTTGGATGGTTGATGATATTTTTATTTTCCTTTGACCACAGCACTAGAATCATGTGATAATCTTTTGCAGTATGTATCTTGTTTCCTGTCTGCACAGAAGATAATTTTCAAAATAATTAATTTATATCGTTCAGACAACGTTGGATGAACTTAATTTGAAAAGTTGTCAAATCTCATCGTAAAATTCCTCAACACTTTGGTACCATTGCCAAAGCAGAAATATTGTTGTTGTCATATGTTAGATGGCTATGTATATATTTGAGAAGCTATGTCATATGTTAAAGTTATGGTCAAATGAGGTCATGAGTCAAACAATTATATAAAGGTTAAAGGTTGATAGAGAATGTATAATTTCAAATGGTAATTGAAGGGAATCAAAAGATTTGTAATATAGATTGGGGTGTCACATATGTGAATACAAAATGTGAAGCATGATCATGAAAGGTTTCCGGGTTTAGAGGAGTGTATGTGTTTGAATCTTTCAACATCAAAGGTTTTCTAATAACTCACATGAATTAAAAGAAAATACAGGAGGGAGTGGATAAGGTCACACTAATAGAATATATTAGACAATTGGCATCTTATATAGAGGACTTGGTCAATCTGATTCTAGGCACTTCTTCAGTCTCTTCAAGTGTCAGATATACCATAGCTCCATAATTCAATAAGATTGCATCATACAACAAGACGATGTAGTTATGGATTTAAGAATTGTTGGAAGGGGACTGAAGTTGATTGATACTTAAGTAAATTTGTGTGGTAGATTTGACACCAAAAAGGAGATGAACAAGCAATCAGAAAAGGAGATGGAAGTTGATTAGAAAGACTGGGTGAGAGGCATCCTTGAGTTGCAAAACATGGTAGAGGTTGAGTCAGAGATTTTAATAAGCCTCGGCATCTTTCCCACTCACTAAGCAAATTATTCCTTTGACTGGCATAAATCTGTTAGGTTCTTTGTGGAGACAGAGCAAGTTGTTAATTCTTTGAAAGAATTGATCAATAAATGAACTCAAGGGGATGGAATATGAATATAATTCTTTTCTAAAATCCATCTCCTATTTACGAAAAGGTGTAGAAGGCAACATAAGGGAAAAAAGAAGACATGGCAAGCCCTATAGATTTTAGCAAGGAGAAGATAGATGAGTAGATGAGATTGCTAAATATCATTGGATGGAGCAGCAGGGACAACAAAGGTACAAGATGTTGATTATAAATTTATAACAAAGGACAAGTGGTCAACATCTACAAGTTGAGGCTTTGTCTATTTGCTTTACTAGTACTAGACAAAATGAAAGTTGTGTTGTACCCAAACTTTTTTTGTGTGAAGTTGCAAATCAACATCTAGTTGTTTCTCATTTGTAAGTCAAATTTGAGTCCTTGTTTCCAATCTTTGTCAATGTTGTCATTGTCAATTCAAGCTAACACCTTTCTAAGGCTTAGAAGAGGAGGATTTTGAGCAGGTTGGACAACGTCAATATGACAACTTGGATGTGAGAAAAATTAGTCAACTGTCAAGGTATAAAAATGATCATTGGGGTTTCTTTTTATGGATATCAAACCAAGAGAGGATACACAAGTGGTTTGGGGAGCATGCCAAAGAGAGAAAACGCCATACTTAGAGGTAATTTCTGTTCAAAAAAGACATCCAATGGCATGGGCGCATTCTAGGGAGAGCAAATATCAGTTTTGGGGAGAAGCTCACTGAGTGTGAAAAGTGTATGCACTTTCAATATCACTGACAAATTAGATCACTTATTTCACTTAACATGTATATTATAGTTAAGTGGAAAATGCCAAAGAGAAACAAAATGCCAAAGAGAAACTAGGAGAAACAATTCTTTTTCAACGAAGTTGCAAAAATCAACTTTAAATTAGAATAAAAAGTGAACTTTTTGGAGAAAAGGTGAGTTTAAGTGAAAAAGGACAATGCCAATGACATTAGAACATGAAATCACTTAATTGACTAAAAAGTGCATTTTTTTCACTCAAGTGAGAAAACTTAACATCAAAATAGATGGGGAAATCACACTTAATCCCTTTAGTACATGTCTAGCCACTTAAATGTCAAAATGGCAAAACTACAAGAACATGACAAAAGTGCACCATATCTTGTAGAGGCACCTAAATTCACTAAGTGTCAAAATGTCAAAATGTCAAATTGAAAACATGAAAAAGAGCTTATGTGTGCCCTAGAGATGTTGGATGTCAAGTTGTCAAAGAAAAAATGAATTATGACCTCTAGGGGCAACCAAATTCATTTAAGTGTCAAAATATTAAAGTGAAAACATGAAAATATTCTTCCAAGTGTGCATGTGCACCCTTAGGAGGTAGGATAACAAAAGTGAAAGAAGAGATATAAGGGAAACGTACTCTTCTAGGCTCCAAAGTGGGAGAGAGAAAATCACTTGAGTGACAAAGTGAATGCCAAATTCTGAAAAAAGTGCAAGGAGATTTCAAAAACATACCCTCTACATGGATAAGTCTAAGTTTTGCCTTTGAAACACAAAGGGATGCCATTGGAACAAGTTTTTCTTGTTGACTGGCAATTTTTTTACGTTTCATTGCAGTTGTCCAAGGATCTATTGGCTCTCAAAATTGTATACTCCCAAACCCTAAAGACAAGCCAAACCCAGCCCCAAGGGACGTCAGCTTAGGGAAAAAGGCTTGCTGCTTATGATCAGCTAGGGACAAGTAAGGACCAATGGATGAGAAAGGGTAAGTTCCCCCTTTTCTTTAGGTTCTGCTAGGCCAAGGGGAGGTTTCAATACATGACAATTAAAGAGAAATTAAAATTTAGATAGTAGTCCTTGAAGGTAATCTATAACCTATGCGTAGGAATACCCCAAATTCTGTCACTAAACTCCAAAATTCTAGCTTACAAATATCAAGGCTATAAATCTCTTTAAAGCAGAATAAAATTCAGGCAAGAGAGACCAAAGATGCATCAAGTACTACCCCCAAAGATGTATTAATTTCAGGATAACACATCATGCATGACTGTAAAACAAACTACAATGTACATCTCTTTGGGAATGATACAAGAACGACTTTCTTATGATATTATATTGTTACAGCAATGAGATTCGCAATTCAAGTAGGACTCCTAATACTGATTAGATGTGAAATGATCTGATGTTTTATGTTGATGGGTGTTGGTGTGTTGAGAGGCTAAGTTCTGTAGATTGGTGCTTTGATCCTATTGGGTTATAGTGTTGAATCCTAATGCCAAAGATAATGTATGTGCAATCCACAATTATACCATATAGAGATGACAAAAACAAGGACTAAGTATTGCATTAATACACATAAGCTAGGTTCTATGTATACGAAATGCTACACCATGAAATTACAACATAAAGAATGGATCCTAGTTTATTAATCCATGAACAAACATATGTACTTCTTGTATTGCATAAGATACCTTGCAAAGGCTTTAAGGATTATACATCATCAACCACAACACTCAGATCAACAAATGTGGTCAGAGGAATAACTGTTGTTTCCTAAAGCATACCTACTTTCATGGAGACATTCACACCCTTGGCAATTATGCATTACAGAACTTCCTTCAATGGATTACGCAGATGCAGTCATAGAATGGAATTGACTTTCAAACTTACAATAGTATAAACAAGCCTTATGTCTATTAGAGAATGAGAAGCATCCTGATTATAATATTTCTCCCTTGTAGCCAGCCCATTACGACCTTTTCAAACTAAGAAAATCAACTATGTATGACAGGTTCAAGGAGATCCAACACATTGTTGACAGTTGGACACATCCTCCTTGCTCAGATATCTGATCACACCCAGTTTTTATCCTCTATGTGTAACAATAATTACCTTTTTGTGATTTTTGCGAGCTACTTGGCCGGATCCAGGCCCAGATTGCACTGGACCTGGGTACCAGTTTGGTACATGTGTGGGTGCGCCCGATTTTGAATTATGGTTGTTATGTAAACTTAACAGAGTTCTAGATAACTGATATGCGATTTTTTGCCTCCCTACACACATTTGACTTTCTCCTTCATCCGATTGTTTACATTGTTTACATTTTCGAAGTTGGGAACCCAGATCTATTTGTCCACATTATAATAAAACTTTAAAAGAATGGTTGGAACTATTATCTTTAAAATTTAATAATATTGTTTTATTGTTAATAATTTTAATTTAATAAGTGTAAAATATTTATATTAATTGTAAATTTAATATAATAAAATTTTATTTTTTATTTTTGTTCTCCTCAGGGTATCTCCGCGTTTCAGCTCAGTGCTCAAACCTGGGACCTTACCTTGGCCATTAGCAACCAAGTTGGGGCTCAGGAGAGAGGCGAGCTAAGCCGAGACTAGTCCTTGGGGCCGCACGGCTGTCAGCACTCACCCCCAAGTGTGCGCGGCAGAATAATTCACGGGCTAGGGAGTCGAACCCAAGACCTCGGGGAGCAAACCCAAGACTCAAGCCAACTCCACTAGCCCGCGGGGGGTTAATATTATTTTATTTTAACAAACAATACATTTGACTATATTATTTTATAATATAATTTTATTTTAATTTTATTGGGGGACTTTGTATGTGTGTGTGTGTGTGCATATATAGATATATGATTTTTACATGTTTTTTGTACGAATTAACCCAAAACAAATTCAAATTCCCCCAAAAAAATTTAGCTGAACTGGTGAACTGGATCCCCAAACCAGATCCCAAACCTGAACCAGCAACTTAGATTTAAACAAAATAGGAACATTCATGGGCATGTTCATGGCATGCACTATTGTGGAGTAGTTGAAATTGATTGGGGTTGGGGGACTCTTGAAAACCTTAAACGAGGCAATGAAACTGAAAACATCTTCCATTCGGTGAGTTTTCTTCAAATTTATTCCAATTTTTTATCTGAACTTTTCATCAAAATTAACTTTAAAACCGAAGTACTAGAGAAATTGTTTAGAAGTAACAATGAAGAAAAATGTGCCAGTTGTGAAGGTTTCCGAAGGATTGGTTTCAGAATGGACATATATTGGCAATATATTCATGTCACTTCAATCTGCTGTCCACAATCTTGTTAGAATTTCAATCCACATCCTGAGAAAATATGAACTGTGAGGGATTGATAGCTTAGTGGTAGAGCACCCTTGCTTAGTTCTAGGTTTGAGTACTAGACTTCTAACTGGTCCATGCTTTTAACATGTTATCAGAACCTAGCTAGGTGAGGTCAGGCTGGCATTTGGCGTGATGGAAGGGGGGGTAGGAGAGGAGGAGACTGTTGAATGGTCAGTACACCCTGCAGTGAAAACAGAACCTGTGAGGGTTGGTAGATTTTCTTTGTCATCATCAGTCATACGGCGTAGGGTCAGCTCTGGTCAATATTAGACATGACTCATAAAGCAGCAAGTTGAAGATAGCAATCCAAACAAAACAATAATAAAAATTATCAACACAAATTTAGTAAATCTCTGAAACCATTGTTTGTCCTGCATATATTTGACATCTTTCTTTAGTGGATAACATAGATAGCAGTTGTTACATGTCCTGAAAGAATACTAGTTGTTCTGAAACTGATTAGTTGTGATAGTTTAACTTTAGGGTGTAATGGAGTTTATCTTGGTTCAACTTCAAGAATTGGCTATGGACTTTTGTTTTCTATACTATCTGTGAGGAATTAGATTAATAGGAATAGCGTTTTAATTACTAGTTTTGTAGGGTTTGAAAAGTTATTATAGTCTAGAGATGGATCAGTAAACCTTGGTGACTTTGTTTTGTGCTTAAGGTTTTGAATACATGCATGATAATCTGTTGAGAAGTTGCTGGTTGGTTCTAAAGATACACTGTATTACATTCTGTGTTCAAATTGATCTTATTCTTAAGCTTTTGTAAAGGTCACTGCAAAGTAAAGCCTAAGAAAAAATGATTTATTTAAACCACTGTTAAAAATTGTTGATTTGATGCATTGCTATGCGAGTTTGGCATCTGGTGATACTCAGATATAAAGGTTCAAGATAATATTGATGCTAATCTGTGTGCAAAGATAGTCTGAAGACAGTTACTCCAATGAAAATATGGTAGGCTAAAAAACCAATGTAATGACTTATTCTATGCCCAAGCCGCTATAAATTTGTAAATGCATTCTTGAAATTATTTCCCATGAGATTTCCATTAACAGGCCTTGGATTTACAACTAAACATGAAAGTGTTTGTCAAAATCTATAAAGATAGCACCTTGGATGTATGTTGGAGTTCTTTCCCTTAGTTTTTTATCATTTTGATGTGTAAAATTTTCAACTGAAAAATGACTTGATTGCATCTTTTTTGATTTTAAATAATATATGTGTGGTTCATTCAGATATGATACGTGCAGCACTACCAAATGCTATTCCACCATCATTCAGGGGTACTGTTGTACGCTACTTATACTATCTTGTGGTGACTCTACATGGAAGGCATGTTTCCATTAACAACGACCAAAGTCCCAATCATTCAAGGTCATTGCATGTGGTAAGGTTTTGAAGCCTTTCTATTTTCCCTCCAAGTTGTTTGATTTTTATTCCAATTACCTTTTTCCAATATGCTTGAATTAAGGCATATATGCTTTTACCTTTAATTTGAATGTGAGTTATAACCAATAGTTGGAAACTGGCATGATTTAACTTAAGATAAGCTTGCTCTCTTCTAGAGAAAAGGATCAAGGCCATCCAATAGTATTTGCAATAACTGGTTAGGTTGGCAATTTGATGATTTGAAACATGACCTTAATAGTGAGATGATCATGCTGACTATGCCTTATAGAATGGGGACCTTAGAAATTTGTTCACTGAATCTTATTGTTTTGTATAGTAGTTGTAGCCTAACACCATTGCTCAAGAGATGATAAAATGCTATAAAATTTGTAAAGAGGTTTGATATCGTTGCAGATTGAGATGATTATGTTCAATCATGCTTGGTACAAATTTTGAACATAACAATGTGTGATAAGCAGTTTGTGAAATGATAAACACTGTTTTTGAGTATCACTACTGATTGCAGGAGTTATTCTAAGGAAACCACAAATGATGATTTTACGCCATCATTACATACTATTCATGAGAAGAATACAAATATGTCTAAATTTATTGCTTTATAAGTTGTTGGATGAACATGTCTAAGTCCCTAGTTAAAACAATTAGTGGGGTAAGTTTCCCAAAATGTAGAGGTTGTATTAATTAGAGAATGTGCAAGATGTTTGATCTAGATGACAACATGAAAAGTTAATAATAATAGCTTTGCTTAATCTTAACGTCCATAATTAGAGTATGTATTAATATTGGAAAATGATTAGTCAGTGAGAAATTTCAGTGGACAGCGTGAATGTCACTGATATCATAGTTACCAAATAGAGGTGGGTAATGAATAAGATCTCAATTAATGAAGGAAGTCTGGCATCACTCCTTCTTGTCATACAGTTTGTATGCATATAGATTGTTATGGTTGGATATTGACGTATTGGTAAACTTAGTTGGTAGATTGGTATTAAATATATCATGAATAAATTGAACATGGCTAATATTATCTTTGTCTGACTGCATTCTCAACATGTTTCCTTTCTCCTTGTATGGCCATTTATAGGCAAAATTTCTATACTCATCAAGTTCTTATATTATCACCTCACGGTTTGAGCAGTTGTACTCTTACATATTCTTCCTTCCTATAGTACTCTTACACATTCTTCCTTCCTGTAGGCTATCATAGTATCGTTGTGTTTCAATAATACCTATGTTGTCCTTCCCATGTTATTAGGATTTAGGAGTATGAAACTCATGTTTACAAAAAGAAGGCCCTGGGTGATTTACAACAATCAGCCCATTTACAAGTACCCATAAAGCATACTCATGGAATAACTGAGCATATTCAAGAAGGCACACACAATCATGAAGTAATCACGTTGAAACACGTAAGATACAGAGTATTCATTCAAAACAAAAAGCATTAATGCTGAAAATACATGAAGCAATTGCATAAGATACAAAGCACATCCATGGATGAACACATGGAAGGCATGAAGCAATTACATGAATACACGCAAGACATGAAACATGAAGCATAAAAAGTATGTAAGACATGAAGCATCCACATAGGGTATGAAGTAATACACATAAATGCCCACAAGGCATGAAGCTATGTAAATCTTGAAACATAAACATAGGTAAGGTATGAAGCAATACCCATAAATACACATAAGGTACGGAGTGTAGACATCAGACATGCAAGGCATGAAGCAATACCCATAGAGGTGGAAAGCATACATGAGAAAGGTATACAAAAAACACCTTATGCATGAATCTAATACGTCAAAGTATGAAGCATACTGATGAATACGTAAGGCATGAGTCATACACACGAATACACATAAGGTGTAAAGTACAAAGTATACAAATGAAAGCACATAAGGCAAGAAGCATCCATGCAAAACATAGAGCATACACATAAGGCATGAATACATGTAAAGCATGAAGTGTACACATGAATACACGTAACGCATGAAGTATACACATGAATTCACTTAAGGCACGAAGCATACACGTAGCATGAAGTATACATAAATACCATAAGACATGAAGTGTACACATAAGGCATGAAATAATGGATACATGTAAGCCAAGAAGCAGCATACATGAATATATGCAAGGCATGAAGTAATGCACATAAGGCATGAAGGAGCTATGTAAAGCACAGATCATACATATGAATACATGCAAGACATGAATCATACATGTAAACCATGAAGTAATACATAAATACACATAAGGTACAAGCATATATGAGAAAGGTACTCATGCAGTGGACATGCTGAAGACACATCGATCATGAAGCATACAAGAGAGAGGTATTCATGGAATAGACATCTGAAAACACCTCATTCATGAAGTAATACACATATGCCAAAAACATGATTGACATGGCGGAAGCACAAGATATACATGAGGGAAGTGTACATATAAAACACCCATGGAGTAGGCATGCTTAAAAAATATTAGACATGAAGCAGTTAAAGGCACACTCATAAGAATGCAATGTTGGCCTGAGATTTATTTAAGAAGAGGGCTGAATAATTAGTTCTAACTTCTAACTGAGTAGTCGTTAAAGCAGGTTTGCCCAACAAGCTAGCAGAATTATGGTCTGATACCACTGTAATGTCCCCTAATTAGTTATACCTGTAAATTTACCCGAATCTAAAATAAGTAAATTAAGTTTATGGGAGTACCTTTGTATACTGTTTTCCTGCAATAAAAAATCAGAGAACATATATGAAATAATATCTATAAACTGAAACATATACTAATGAAATTATTTTAAATGATATCAATTCTGCTATATTAATTACCGTTAGAATTAGAATTGTTGGATATAATCAGATTATTATATTTCCTAGATGAAATTAGATTATTATATAAAGTCAGATTGTAAGTCAGTTACCAATCAATTTCCTTAGTCCATTTGTTGGATAGGGTGTCCAAGAAACCATCCCTCCTAGGCCCCAGGGCAGAATACCATATCCCCCTTGGCTCCATATGGCAGGTGTTAGACATCCATCATGGAGTGGCGTACCCAGCGAGGTGTTCTATGACTTCTATCACCGTTCCCCCTCATCACAACCACCTTCTCTCTTAAGCCCAATAGCAGATGCTTCACCCCTCTTGACTCCATGTGGCAGGTGTTAGGCATCCACAATGGAGTGGCGTACTTAAGAGAGAGTCTCATTTACAATGAATCATTTATTATATTTATTAATTTATTCAATTCATCACATTATGATAATCAATTATATTTGACATAATTATCACATTTCATTATATTACATTAGTGCCTTGTTTTGTGTTATCATCAACGTTTTCTGTTAATATCTTTGTATCAGTATTAACCATTTATTGGCATTATTCCATTATAATCAATTTATTATTCCTTATATTATTCACATCATATGAAGTTACAGCATTACAATAATTTGTGCAACCTGAATTTAATTGTGTTATGTATTCCTGAATTAATGTGCAGATATATATATTTATACGTCATGTCTAACACTATCATCATTTTAATGTTGTTTATCTAATTTTGCCTCCCAAATTAATATCATATTAATACCCTCCATTTGATTAATATTATACACAACAGTTACAATTAGTGATATATAAATAAGATTTAATCAATAGTAATTTGCTGACTGCTATATTTTAATATTCTAACAAAAATTAGTCTTCTACATACCTGTTGCTGCCGGCTCCTATTTATCTGTTCTGGCAGACCTGAAGATTCTTTCTGTGCTCCTTTCTTACCCTTACTGGCAGTCTGAGGCAGATACTCCCGTTCTTATTCCTTGTTTCTTTTCTATCCCTGATTGGCACAGGGAGGGGGGTATTTAACCTCCCTATCAATCGTGATGGAAGGCCACGATGCTTCTCTTGGCAGCGCCTGTATGAAGGGACGCTACCCTTACCTAGAAGGGCCCTCCAAAATCTGACGTGGGTAACAATCAGTCACCCCACCGATTCACAAAAGGTCATCGGGCTTTGGTGAATATAGGACTTAGTTGGTTAAACCAATATAATAAATGTTTTAATACCATTCAGCATTGATAATGTAAATAATATAATGTATATTATTAATATATATACTGTTACACCATTTTAATAAAATATACATTGTTAATATAATAACATCATTCAATATATAAAATGTAAATTGATAATATAATAATAACATCATTCAATATATAAAATGTAAATTGATAATATAATAATATCAATGTTATATAATATGTTTTTAACATATTATTTTATCTGGCAAAATTATATTAATTATTTCTACTATAAATGGGGGGACATGACAATTAGTCAGACCATCAAAGCAAATATATCTTTCATAGGAATATATCAAAAGAGAAAAATATCTTCAATTTCATGGGATTATATTGTGAAAATATTGGTGATTGAAAAAATGCAAAAAAAAAAAGAGAAATAATTGATGTTTTTTTATATTTTATGGCATCCTAATCAATTCAATTTTGGAATATAGATTATTCTCATCAAGTCGACAAACTTTGTTAATAGTGCACACTGCATAGTGTGTTTTTTCATAGTTCCACTTCAAAGTTTGAACCCTTAATATCAATCAGAAACTGTAAAGCACAAATGACAAGCTACAAAGAAACACCAAACAAAACTACAAAGAAACACCAAACAAACGGAGCCAATAAGTTTGTCCATGATGAAGTACAATCCACTAGGAGGCTGCAGTTCTTGATGATGCATATCTGATTCAGCCACTTTTCATTAATACATTGATATCCCTCAAGATCACAAGGTTTTCCTCATCAAGTGGCTCTTCTTCAGTCATGAGCCATTTCGAGTTAGGATCAATCTCATGAAGGCTAATTAGTTGATCCTCTTTGACACTCCCTATATAATCATTTCAAATGCATTAGTTTTTTAACCTTATACAAAATAAAATAATAATTCGTAAAAAAACAATAATTATAATTTACAAAATAGAGATGTAAATTTTCCTTACCTCGAAATTTTTTCCTTGACAGACAAAAAATCAAATCATTCATCTGCATTTGAGTCAAATGACTCTATTTCTTGGAGTGTATGTGTTGAAACACACTCCAAGAATCCTCACAAGCAGAATAACTACATGGCTGGCTCAAAATGCACATTGCCATCCATCTTACTTTTAATATGGTAACTAAAAAACAAAAAAAAGAAGGCAATTTTTATTTGGTAACATTTGCCAAAAAAAAAAAAATGTACTAAAATTTCATATAAAACATTTCAACCGAAGGATTTAAGGGGGTCTCTTACTTTGCATTACCCAATCTCTGAAATCCAGGAATCCTTAGCAGAAGTTGAAATTTGAAAACATATTGAAAAAACCATTTAAAATGTTGCAAAATTTCAGGCAGTGCACCAAAACCCTAAAACAAAATAGCAGAATTGTGGATAGCACAGCTGAAACCCTAATTGCTGAAACAGAAATATGCAAAGCAGGTTATAGTAAAAAATACGAATGAAATTGCGAAAATTTATAATTTTGCCCATAAACGACTATGAGTGAAATTTAAGGAAATTGGCAGTTAAAATTGAGTAATTTTCAACAAAAAATGGCCGTGAAGGTGAGATTCGAGTTCTCGCAATTTATCATGAGATTTCCCTGCCATCTATTTCAATGAATTGTGAGAGTAGTTGATGATTAGTCAAACTGAGTGTCACTCCAGGGAGCTGTAAGCTTGCTTGGAGCTTTACTTGACATCTCATCTAGTTTCTCTTAGATTCTTAGTGAATTTCTATTTAAAGGACATATATTATAATTTTTATTAAGATGAATCTGGAGTCTATTTTGTAAAATTTCATTCCGGTGCAAGGTAATACTTTTCAGATTTAATGAGAAGACAATTGCAGGTTTGGGAGTTCAATACTGTGTATTTGCTATTCATATTTTCAGCAGTGTGTTTGTAGACTCACGTATTTAGAGATTATTCTTTTGATTAAGGTTTTTGTTTTTTAAGCTACCTAGCTTTAGGATTAGTTTTCAGAGTGCAGAATCTGCTTACTGTGGTTTCAAATTAGCAAACATTTAGGCCCCGAGGACCCTCACCAGCAGAATCTATTGGATCAATCGCCTTAACAATAGGGGGCATTTCATCCCTTACCATCAAGCTGTTTTTCTTCAGCTATATCATTGTTGCACTCATACAAAACTTCTCATATTGAGTCATGATTTGAGTAAATTTCTTGATTTTCCTCGTGTTTTGAGCCATAGTTGAGTTCTTGTTTCTCTTGATCAGGAATGTTGCTTTCGTTGTTTCAATTTAGTGTCCTTGTAGGGATCAACAAAGGGAGTTTTCTAATGTGTCAACCAGTGAGGAAGGTAAGACACATTACATAGTTGGCAGACTCGGCGAGCACTCGCCCAAAAAATCGTAGGGTTTTGTTTGCTGAGTTTTTGGTGAGTTTTTTTTTCAAAAAACTTGGGGGAGTCTATGCTTGTAACTCGGTGATACCTTGGCCAAACAAGAACAAATTATTTTTTAAAAACATTTTTGTAAAAAAAATATGCCCCTCAATCCCATTTGTGTCTCCGCTCTCAAACCCCCACTATTTATTGGGATCTCTAGTCATATAAGAAATTTGGTTACAATGAGAGGGTTTGGGAGTGGAGATCAGAATTGACAACTTACACAATTATCTTTATCACTATCATAATAATATTGATCAATGATGTAGAATCATACAATTAGTATCAAAGATTCAAATGCCATTATTATTGTAAAACACAATATAACCTTCAGCTTTGCACAAGAAAGGTAGAGGACTAATCAGAGGAGGTCATTGATTTGTATGGCATTGATCCTTATAACGATTGGACAAGGCAAGATGAGGAGATCCCATTGTTTATTGAAGATGAGATTCTTGATTTTGAGAGGCAAACAATGGAGGAAGTGGCTGTAGTAAAAGGAGCTACTAGATTGTCATTGGATTACATTGATGAGGCTGAGGAGTAATTGCCGTCTAGCAACATGATGGAGGTCGAGTTGGAGTCACAAACACAACCTTCAATGCTGAGCGAGGAGTTGCAACAAAGTGCAATGATTAGAACCTCTCCCAGTTTTCACTAGACCAAGAAAAAGGAAGATGTAAAATGTTGTAGTATGCAATTTATGAATTGTGATGATGATTTTCAAAGTTGATCATCATAAATTCATAACAGTTGCCAACTAACTATTGTATTAGGATTCCACATGATGTGTTTTTCTACTCAATTTGTATTTAAATGAATCAAATTTAATAGAAAAAACTTTTGTACTCATTTATGCACTCATTGGATGCATTTTGTTGTTGAATTTTGCAAAAAATGTCTTTTTAAATAAATTTAAGCAATTTTTTAAGTTGCCAATGTTTTTGCCTAGTTTTTCCCAAGTCTTTGTTGAGTCAGAAATTTGGATCTGCCGAGTTTTTGCCAAGTCAGTCTACCAACTATGGGGTAAAATGTTCCAAGGCATGTAAATGACACATTCAGGTCACTGGAGCATGCCAATGCACACAGCTTTTTAATGTTGATGGAGAAAGAGATGGAAAAGGAACATCAAGAGTTTTGGAGTGTGCTTAGACAAAGGAGAGGCACTTTTGATGTTTTAAAGTCAGAAAAGTGGATTAGTTGTCTAGGTGTGTGCTAATGTGGTGGAAGGTCATTTTTGAGTGATTTTTAAGTGGAGTAAGTGCATAGCAGGTCAAAATAGGCACTTCAAAGTTAAAAGGGGAAGGGCTATAGAAAGTTAACTTCAAATCAGAACAAAAAAATGATTTTCAAGTGAAAAAGTGCATATGTTAGACCAATGTTAATTTAAATTAAAACGAAAAGGGACTTAAGTGACAATGTCAACTTCAAAATGACGTAAATATTAAAATAATAATATAATGTTTCTAATGGTCATCTTTAGTAAGTTTAGTTTTATTAGTTAGTTTCTATTTTTGCATTCAGTTAACGAGTGTTTCATTTAGAAACATCGTCTTCTAATTTGTTATAAATAGAGCCTTTCGTCTCTATTGTAAATATCAGTTTATACAATTACCATTGTAACAGAAAAGGTGTATGAGACTCCAAGAAGTGTGCCCAAGTCACTTAAGCGAACTAAAAAATATGAAAAATGGCACAAATAACTCAAAAATGCGCATTTGAGGGAGGTTTTGACATATTTTGACGTAAAAAAGTGCATATTGGATTCAAGGAACATGTTGTTGGATGTAAGAAACTGAGTTTCATCTTCAAAGCACAAAAGGACACCATTGAAAAAAGTTTCTTGGCGGGTTGTTCTTCATATGCAAGTTTTGTCATAGGTTTGCATGGATCAACTCTTGTTTTCATCTTGCCATCCTCTACAATATTCATCTCAGGGATCTTAGTCATTTCCTTAATTCTTCATCCAAGGCTCTTCAATATTGATGATTTCTTGCATAAAAGGTTTTCATCCAATGTCAAGGGTGCAAAATAATGCATTTCACAAGTTTTGAAGGAAGAGATTGGATTTCACCAAGATTGTTTGTTAAATTGCGAGTGGTTTGGTTTCAGGTTTCTTAAGAGGATCCATTGTAATTGGAGTGAAGGAGCTGCATTGAATTCACTGCAAGGAGCCAGCTATTAGACTGACTATTATTAGGTTGTGCCACTTTTAACCATGGCTGTAAGGTACACAATTCTTAAATTATATGTCACAAATAGATAATTGCTTTATAATCATGCCTTTTGAAACAGGAAACAAGGAGACTTCAGATATATAGAGAACAACAAGTAATTGGCAAATGATAGTATGTACGTGTAGGTATGTATGCATGTATATGCATACATATGGCTTATATATGTATATGTATACATATATACCTATGGGCATGTGCCTCCATCTTTAAAAGAAAACTATTTTAATGCTTTTATACTCATAAAACAACTTATAAGTTATTTTGTAAACAAAACTGATTTCTTAACCATTGTGGTTAATAGACAAATCTGATATCAAAAGCAAAACTGCTTTTTACAAGCAAATCCAATTCCATAACAATACTGGTTCTGTACTACAGTCATAGAAGATCAGAAAGAAAAGATTCGGAGAAAAATCTTTCATGTTTTTAGTTTACAAAATAATTTACTTAAGCTCCAGAAATGCCATAATTTCCATAATCTCTATGAAAAAGAAACGTACAACAGCTATATAAATCTCTGTATTTTTCCAAAATAAAGAACACATTTCAAGCCATCAAGGCATCATGGAGAGCGCTGGCAATCTGATTTTCACATTGATTTCATTCCAAAATGCAAGAGAATAATGATAAATACACCTACGTGGAGACTGAAATGCAGAGAAAGAAGCTTCAATACCGCTCTCTGCCCACACCCTTTTTCCAGTGTTGATTCTCCCTTTCTTTGCCTCTGATCAAAGATATGAAGCCATGTCTTTCTTACCTCGCCTTCATTTTTATGCATAGAAAATCCATACCAATTTAACTGTTTCTGCCCTATTTTGGGCTCTCCAAGCTTGCATCTATTTGGCTGGGAGTTGCATTGCTTTTACCACTCTTGTTTTTCCTTTATTTTTGCCCTAAATCGGGCTTTTTTGAATGCATCAGCTTTCACGTGAGTAAAGACTGCAGCTTACCATGCTATTGGCCGCCAAAACAGTCGTATGGCTTATATATATATATGCTTTTTATTTCTAAAGTTTCACTTTGCATTCGATAAGGCTATAAATAGCATTATTTATATCATATTACAGCTATCAATACATATTATTTTATATATATAAGTTTGTAACCAATTAAAAATTATTTACTATTACATATATATAATTTAATTTACAAAAAGTAAATAATTACATCGGAAACAATACAAATGACTTTATTTTTCTCAATAACTCAATTACGTAATCTTGAAGAAACAATGACGTACAATAAAGGTGGTGATTTAATTTCCCTAACCTATCATTTAAAAACAAACTCAATGTAAGAATTTGCATATCCATAAACATCATTTGCACGTTAAGTTCAAGTTAAACTACGCGTTCATGAAATCACAAAATGCACAACAATACATCATAATGCATTATGATTGTAGTACGTGAGTTTGTGCAAGTACAGTAGTTCCATCATGCAAATTCTTGCCAAGTGGCTAGGGCACTTCTACCTCAGCCAAGTTCTCATCTTAGACATGTATGTGCACTCTCTTCCACTCACATTTGCATCAGTAGGTTAGTCCCATAAACCATAGCCAAAGCACGTGCGAGAAATAAAACCCATTTTCATAAACATGATTATATTGTTTCAATTTCAATTTCAGTTCCATGCATTTGAATTAATCATCTAATTTTACCAATCATGCACATGTTAAATTCAAATAATTAGACAACATAAGTGATGTCCAATAGTCTTATCAAATACATTGAATAATAAATGTAAGAATAGGATTGAGATGTGACAACGACTTTTTAGCTGTTCCTATTTTTGGAACACAACTATTTCAAGATGATCTTCTTGAAGATTTATACAGATACGTCTTATTTTTAAGATTACTTTCTAGAAGGTCTTCTTTATAGAGATATACGTTCTTATAAAGTATCTGTTTAAAAATTTCTAATTAGTCGATGTAATAGGGGACAATTTTGTTAAAACTTTCCTTCGTTGCAACTGAACTGTTCTTAGCTTAGGAACTATAGTTGCTTTTTATTTATTTATCTTGCAAAGTCATTGTAAGAACTTATAATTAAGTGCTTTACGCACTTCGATTTTCATAGAATAGTGATTTTATGCCTACTTGTTGCTAAGACTATTATTCAAGCTTTTTGTGTGATCTTTTGTATGTGTGATTAGGAAAATTGAATTTATTGAGTTTGCAAACTTCGTATTGTGAGTTCCATTAAAGTTGGTGAATGTGGCTTTCTATACGTTATCTATTCTTGCTGTAAAAATGCGAATATAAGGCGCAGTCCCATGTGGAATTTGTACCAAATACTTCGGTATGCTAATTCTTGACAGATGTGAGGTAATAGAAAGTGGGAGGAAAGTAAATGTTGCATAGCTGTTAAATTTCAACTGTGAATCAATGGTCAATGCCTATAGGCCAGTCATGAATGCAACATACCAAATCCATTTTGTAAGCTGTTACAATTTTGAATTTATAGACTTCTCTACTAGATATATTTTAGCCTGCTATAGATATCCTAGGTGAATTAAGAAAAATCTTTTGTGGTGGTGGACATCCTCTCATTGTCTCATGCCAATATTAGTTTGGAATAGCTAATGGAGCTTCTATAAGAAGGGGAAGCTAATGGATGCAATATAGAGCTTGTAGACTGCACATTTGTGGCCAAGCTGTCATCTTTGCTCTGGTCTAGCAGTGGTCATCTTTGGAGTTTTTATAGTCCAAGACAAATATATTTACAATCAAACTCTGGAATGGATCATCCATTATGCTTCTGAAGCATCTGTCTTAATATATTGACACAGATTAGGTTTATATTATAACTTTGAAGGAAAGACTTCTAGGAAATATAAAATGATGAAATGTTAGATTGTTGTAAGGTTCTTGGTAGCTGTTTTAGCAGATATAACAATAAGCAGGTTTATAAGAATGCTATTGTTTCTAAGGAGTTGAGATAATGTAATGTCCCCACTTCTCTAGTTGCTATCCAGATGCATAAATTCACCTGTCACCCATCTCCACAGGTGAAGTTCAGTGTTGGGAGATGATGGGTCAGCCAAAGGGGACCAATACTTAGACAAATTTTGCTTTGGTGAGCCATTTATAATAAAAATTTATAATATTATGTTATAAAGTTAATAAAAGTGACTTTATAAGTTACTTCTTTTTGGAATTAGTAACTTTATATTAAAAGTTACATTGCACTTTTCCCTAGGAGAGTTAATAACTTAAAGAGTGGTTATAATTTCATGATGAAGACCCCCTTCAAGATGGTGCCACTTTATGGAAGAGGAAGATTCCAAGGAATCTTCAAAAGATGCCTCTAAGAAGTTCGATTTGGGCTTGGAGAGTTAAGAAGGCTTTGTACGTTCATTTTGGGCATTATTGGTGTATGTTTAATTTTGAAGAAAAACACTTTTCAGGTCTGCAACGATTTTTGCAGAGAGCTGGAGCAAGATTGGGGATGAAATCCTCCAATCTCTTGATGATAGGACGAAAACCCTTCATCAATCATCAACCGATTTTGCATAGAAGATTATATTTTGGTGCTCAAGGGTTCGAACCAGGCATTTGATGGGTAACAGCAGCATCATAGGAGTTTGATTGTCAGATCTGAGTGGAAAGGAGATCGAATTTGATGAAATTTGTGCATTCTTTGGCCAGCCGTACTCCCTAGACTTGGCCGTACCATTTCATTTTGCCTGTGGAAGCCAAAGAAATAATTAGAAGGGTTTCAGCTCAGGTTTATTTCTCAGAATTCATTGTCAGCAGCCTATAAGAGGAAGCCAAGGGTTTGTTTGGAGGAATTACACCATACTGGAGCTACATCAGCGAATTAGAGGGGCAAACAGGGTCAAAATTGGTGATCTCTCCTGGCAAGGTTTCAGAATAGGCTTCAGAATTGTCAATTATTCATTCAATTGTTTTTGATAACTATTGTTTAGAAGAATAAAACATGTTGGAGCAGTTGGAACACCTTGGAAGCTCTTGTAGCAGCATCTTCATTCAATAAAGTCAATAAAGAAGCCCCCAGGCAAGGTGTTGGACTTCAGGTAGGCCAATTTGGCATGTTAGTCTTGAAATTCAATTATTCATTGCATTTATTAGTTGCTGTTAATAAATCAGATATTCTGAAAATTAGTTCCTGTAGTTGTAATTTGTTCTTAACTAGAATTCCAAATTGCATTACTCAATCTATCATTCAAAAACCCTCAAAACGCATAAAAACCAAAAAACCCTCATCAAAACCAAAAATTACATTGCTGGTCAAAGATTCAGTTGAGACAAACCAAATCAGATTTTGCCAATATCTCAGTTGGCATCTTTCAGATAAAGTGGTTAAAGCATTGGGTTCTAATTGTGTAGACCCAAGTTCAAAGCGTCAAAGTGACATCTAATGTGGAATCTAAGCAGCAACTCTTGGTCTTGCATTGTTTGGTTTTTAGTTGTAATCTCTTAGTTGCTGCTCTCAAGGAGCTAAATATTTATTGCTCATAAGTAGCTAAGTATTTGAATCAGTTGGCTTAGATGCTTGGTTGAAGCATATTTGTAGACTATCAGAAATATATTAATAAAGGAATGCTATTGAGGTACATACTCTGATGTTCTAGTAATATTCAATTGATTAATGGTACTGTATATTCATACCTTAGAAAAAGACAATTATTCATGAATTGATAAATTAATTTATTTTTTCCTCTTGGTAGTGACATATTTAGGTGTGGGACTTGTAAAGGAGAATGCGCATTACATAAGGCTATGCATATCTATAGTTTACCCCATAATACTGAAATGCTAGAAAATCTTGGTGTAAGCATGAAAACTGTAACACTTGGGCCGAGATCCAAATCTTTATTTAGTTGGCCGTAGAAGATAAAATGTTACTATTAAAATAATATTATATCTATTCTATAATGGTCATCTTGGTTGTTGACTTATTTGTCGACTTAGTTGTCTTTTTAGTTCCTTTAGTGTAACTATTGCTTATTTTATTAGAAAGCATAGTTAGCTTTTTAGTTTTTAGCTTTTTAGCCTTTTTAAGTGTTTTAGCTTTTTAGCTTCGTGTTGAAGCTTCAGTTTAATGGTTCATTCTTTTTAGAATACCATCTTGTAAACCTCTATATATACGTTGTATAGTTGTAAATATAATCATTCGATTATCTATTCAATTATTTTTCAGTTACCTCATTTTTTATTTTTAGCGACAAAAAGGATTGATGAGCCCCTATGTTTGTTTACTTGCAACATCTAGTGATTTGAAATGAACTGGACAAATAGGGATTTCTCTGCTGTCAATAGTATACGTTGTCTTATTCCAAAATGTCTGTGCATGATATTCAATAAAAAATGTTTAATATGTTACATTGCATGATTCCAGCTTCCTATTGGCAGAATGGCACTCGAGGGAACTTGACTACTTGCAATTCTGGTACTGCCTTTTTGTATGGTGGCACCCTGCGACACATCAGAACTGCAGCTCAGCCATATTACTTAGTTGAATTCTGATAGGTCATACACGTCAAATCCTGGTTGCATTGGTGCTTGGGTCAGCATGACCTACACGATATAGCATTTTCCTTCTACTTTATAAACCATTGAGGGAACCACTGTCAAAATGGAAATGTTCAAGGCCCTACAAAATGACATGCAAGCAGCATTACAGCTTGAACTCAAATTTAATATGTGAAGGGGACTTGTTGATGGCACTTTATCTTTGTAATACTGATTCACTACCTGCATATTGTAATAACCCACCTTACTTAACCCAACAAAATTTGACCACTTTTTTTTTGTTTAAGTTAATCATTTGTGTTTGATTCAATTGCATACTCTGGGCATCCTCCATTAGGATTAGGCATTCATCCATCCGGGATGAGCATCTAACCATACGGGTTAGGCATCTGTCTATACGGAGCAGAAGATTTCATCTATCCAATACGGGATAGGCATCTATCCATACGGGGTAGGCATCTATCCAATTGGGATAGGAGGTGCTCTAGCCAGAGACTTAGACTCATCGGGACCATTCGGGTCCTGAGTCACTCACTAAGTACTACACTCTTCTAATAGGAGTGCACCAAGGTCGCTGTCCTTAGGTGAAATCAAAATAACATAATACAAGCTTGAATTCCGCCTCGGAATTTGGCTTAAAGCCTCGGGAAGTCAAGCAAATCCATACGGGATGCCTTCCGAGTATGCATTGAATTACTTTTTCCTTTTTATTATACTTATTCTTCAATTTAGGATTCTTCTCAATCCTTCTTCTTACCAAAACCTAGACCCCATCCATGAACGCCTGAGTACTAGGGGCAACTTTGTCCCTAGACTGCCTACATACCCGTTTCGGCACGGGATCAATGCGTAAAGTATGTAGTTCTATTTTCTACTCTATGGTTTGATGTAAATTGATTAGTGGGTATGCAACCCTTTCTAGGGTCAATGTCCCATACAGTTTCTCTGCGGTTGCTACCCATGGTGGTAGCACTTAAGCAAAGGCTCAAGATGGCTTATTGCTTGTGGCCTAAAACAACTAGATCCTAATACCTATCATGAGCGTCACCCTTGACCCAATTGTCAATCGCCAACAACTCTTCAAGATTAAATCAATTTCATAAAAGCATTTCACTCAATCAACCCTAAAGGGGGTTTACTATGGTTTAACTCAGCGGATGTAAAATCATTTAAGGATTATCGATCCAAGGGGGATTACCCGCCCCTTGGATTTTAACTTTCAAGTGTCCCTTATTACTCCTCGACGATTTATAGGGACGATGCCATAGACGTTGTTGATGCAACTTTATTAGGCGTTAAGTGCAGTAGTTCAACACGACGACATTACCCGTAAGCGTGATCGAGAGGCACCGTAAATACCGAATTCTGCTAGGTTTTGGTTTTCCGACTTCCTTTGTTTAGTTTTCTAACTAAGAAACTATGAAAACTTTTAACTAGCATCGTGCTTGAAACAATTTATGAAATGAATGCATAAATAGACATTGCAAAGTTTAATCAATTGAAATAACTACTTCTATGGGATTGATAATTCACTTGGAAAAATATCATCTTCCTTTTACAACTAAATTATTAATAATCCAACTCGAAATATAACTTGCACAATACTGACAATTATGAAATTCACATACTAATAATAAATTTGTTTCTTATGCAATACCAATAAATGTGTATTTTGCATGAAGATGAAGAAAGTGTAACTGGCTAATCAATAAATACTAATAAGGTAAAAGAAATTCGCATGATGCAATTATAGTGAAATTTACATGCAAGATTAAGCGATATTCATTCCTATTATGAGATTATTTAGAAATAGAGTCACTAGTTCGAAATAAGCAAAATTAGTTTAGACGTTAAACAAATTTTGGATCAAATCATATAAATTAATTATTTTTAATGAATCTAAGATGCCAACTAAGTGTCCCAATAAATTCCAAATGGATTGAAAGATTTCAATTATTAATTTTAATTAAAATTACAATTATAAATTTTTACTAAAGATTTATTTGAAAGTAGTAGTTAACAATGACTCAAAGTTTACTTATAAGTTTATCCAAGTTTATCATTACTAAACTAAAATTTAAATTAAAAATTTCCATTTTGCAATTAAAATAAAAAAAATGAATAAACTACCCATCGACTTATACGATATTAACTAGACATTTAAGTCTCTTCCATTTATTTGAAAAACGGATGCATGAGGCGGCGAAGGTGGGGGTTTAAACAAGGGGAGAGGGAATGGGAAGGTGGGCCCCCGCCCATCCCATACCCCTTGTGCTAGCAGAGGCCGCAGGGAGTGGGGTCGGTGGGGCCCCACGTGCCTGCCTCACGTTCCACTAACTATTGAACGCCCATTCCATTAAAATTTTGTAACGTCCTATATTAAATTTCGTACGGTGTTTTATTTGTAATGTTAATATAATTTTTGTAACGCCGATTCATTGAAACAAAAAATGCAAATAAATATATATTTATTTATAATTATTTATAATATATGAAAACGGACTCATTAACTTTTCCAGGAGAATAAGAATAATAATACAGATAATAATGATAATAGAATAAAATTTATAGATCATTCATGAGTTAGTTTAATAGGGAAATAATTTACACATTGAATACAAATGAAATCCTCTCATAAGATTGATCAGAGGGGAGAGATAAAGCTGATCACAAAGGGGAGAGATAAGGGTTTAAGATTTAATCAAATCTATATTCAAAGAGGAGAAGGGATTTATTAAAGGAAAAATAATAAAAGAAAAATAGCTTCAATCCACAGGTGATCAAACTACAAACACAGAGAGATATGATTTTCACAGAGATCATATTCAACAATTCTGTCTTATGTTGAGATAATAAATTTTTTGATGAGATTTCCAGGAAATTGATGTTCACAGAGAGAGATTTCTGAAAATAAATAAATAACAAGATAATATTTCCACAGGGATTTTATACAATAAATCTGAGAAGAATTCCTACTTGAAATATTATATCACATAGCGAGATTTCTTAATACAATGATTATAAGCATAGAAAGAAAAGGATTATTTACAGAGATAAAAGAATTTAAGTTTTTCAAAAAGAATAGAGACGTTGAAAAAAAACATGATTTATTTTCCTCTTTTTTTTTTTGATTCAAGATCTTCTGTAGATTTAAAAAAAAAACAACAGAAAAAGCAGAATCTGATTTCTTCCTTTTAAATAGATTAAATAATAGATTAACAAATGAAAGAGAAATCTGCATTTGTATTTTTAAAAAGAAAGAAATTTTTGTCAATGCATTTCTTTAATGAAAAATAGATTTCCTTTCTATCTAACAATTTAAGAAATGATTTCTTTCAGAAAGCTATATTCAACTAAAGAATCTAGGAGGAGATATTTCCTTTAAAAATATAAAAATTTACATAAAGAAATATCAAATACAAAAAGAGAGGGAACTTGGAGAAGCCTTTTGATGTTGAATCCTCTCCAAATCTTCAAGCCTAGCCTTCCTTGATCCTTCCTTGCAAGCTTGGAAAAATTCTTCAAAACAAACTTAACTATTTTCCAAAAATGAAAAATATGACTACTAAAAACAAACTACTTAAGAAAACTTTCTTCAAAGAATATCCAACTCCCTCTTTTGAATACTTGCATACAATATATAGGAAAAATCCCTTAATTCCACTATCTAGAGAAATTAATTAAGAATGAGATTCTTTTCCAATATTGGACCCATGCAAAATTGATTGATATCCTAGTGGGGGAGTTACATGCAAGGTATTGAAGATTCCTCTAGTAGCTTCTAATTTCTCCTACAACATGTGCCATAATTGGGAACGAGAAAAAGAATAAATAAATAATGCCTATTTAAATTATATTCTCCAAGTGTGTATGTGGGTCCATTATTTATTCTTTTATAATATTCATTCAATTATTTTCAATAGCTCAACCAAAAAAATATAATAGAATTGTATCAAATCAAAAAGTGATAAAGGAGGGTTGTGACACATATTTGGGGTGGTTGTGACAGCTGATGCAGCAAATTTTTTTATGTGCCACTATTGAAGAATATGTTTTCTAATTTTGTCATCAACATTGGAGTTAGGTTCACCTACAAGCAAAATATAATCTGTCAGTTTTCCATGTTTGACTGCTTTTACACAGCCCATCAAATATTATACCTTATTTTGTATAGTTTACCTTAATTAAAAACAGGTCTTTTGTGCATTCTTGCATTGAATCTTCATCTCTTGCTTGGGTTGGAAGATGATTTGTTTATTCTATGGTTAATCAATTGCACAATTTCTTTTGGTTATTTACCCATTTTTGTGCATCAGTGGAGTAGGAGTTGGGGAGAATTTTGTATAGGATGCAGCAAAATTTTAAATTCAGCAATAACTATTTGAAAGGAAATAAAATGATACCCTATGGTTGTTTAAGTCTATAAACTGATGTAGAATAATACAATACAATTAGGACTAACTGGAAGAGCTAAAAATGTAAATATAAATGAAATTGAGAGGTTTAGACATTTATGATAGCTTAGCTCTTTTGAACTTTTCTGTTGATTTTCGGTAGCCCAGGAAGGATGATAAGTAGTAGAATCCAGTTGATGATCGAAATCTGAATCTAATATTGAATAAGCACTATCTTGACTGTCACAGACCTGCACTAAAAGTCAGCTCTGCTTCTGGACAGGGCCACGACCTTGGTTTGGTCCTCTTGGAATGGTTTAGTGCTGGTGGCATAGAAATGCTCTCTGCTCTTGCAAATCTGCAAAACCTGTTTGCCTCTGTATTTTTCCTATGTCTGGAGTCAGGTGGTGCTGAGAATCACCTCGGGGAGACTGCTGGTGTTCAGAGGGAAATGAAAAACTTCCTTGATAAATAGTCAGTACTTGTTGCTGAAGAACAAGGTTGGAAGACACACCATGCAAAGATGCAAATTGCTAAAATGATACAATGATAGTGTGGTATCTGCTGATGCAAGCTATGGCAATGCTTTTGTAATGATATGGTAGAAGAATCTTGGATATGGTTCGATTAATGCTAATAACCTAGGGCTGTCCCCAAATACAAGACCTGAGGCACTCAATAAAGTATTTTGGTGTGCAAGCTGATGGGTAATAGTCAGATTATTCGGAAAGGTTGGCTTGGGAAAGCATGAAGTGAGATTTGAACTGGGAGGACTAGGCCACAAGTGCGGTCTTGTCTAGGGATAGATTTGCATCAACATTCCAGTATAGGACAATAGAAACCTATAGAGATGGATTGATGCTGTTCTATAGTGATGAAATAAGCACACTAGAGGCCAGGCTTAGGATTGGGGTCAGCATACACATAAAACAGGGCAAATTGAGCATAAGAACAATTTGTTTATGAAAGGGTTAAAACAAGTGTAAAAGAAAGGGTAAAAGGACAAAGTAGGGCACTTCTATCCCTTACATTCTGCCCCAACTTTGGTGTGCATGTGAACTACATCAACATGCAGTTAATGAAATTAGTAGAAAAAACTAGGATATGGCATAATGACATTGCTGTTTGATTTCTTTGTGTTTTGGTTAGAGCAAGATCTCCAAAATTTCTAGCAGAGAGGCTACGAAATGAGAAGAGATGTTGGTATTTATCCTGTGACAGTTGTCTCCCACCAAAAAGTCATTTCCAAGCACCCATTTAATCGACATGAAAATGAGACCATGGTGTTATTTAAATCTCATCTTCAACCTATGGTCTTAATATCACTAAGGGAGGTCCATTTGCCTTTTGAGCACAAACTAGTCTAATGGGAGTGTCCATTGCAGAATAACTCGAATGCCTTTGCAAAACTCTCGAGATGTCATTTTGCCCCTCCCTTCTGTTGGTGTTTGTTTTATCATCTACCAAACATTAGAATAAAATACCCAAAGATAATTTATCCTCTTGAAAAATCACTGCGTATGCTAAGATTGCTAGAAGATCATATTGCTATTCCAAGGTTTCTTTTGTCAGGTCTTGACGTGTGGATAAGCTCAATGGGCGTTGTGATTTGCTGGTAATTCACAAAGGGACTTACGTTGGAACGAATTGTCAATAACTTTGGGATTTAGATGGATTTGTCAATTAAAGCTCTCTCTGTCTTTTGGGATTTTCGAGATTTAAGACTTCAAAAAAAAGGTAAAAGAGATAAGGGTTGAGAATTCTACTCTAATCCTATGAATTCCAGAGGGTATTGATTCGGTGAACTCAATAACCACACTTTGCTTCGCCTCACATAGGACAACTACACAAAGTGGATGCAATCTTCAAGGGATGTGCTTATAATCGGAAGTTTAAGCATACACAAAATGAAAAGCTCAGACTAACTTTGCGCAGTAAATGGAAATCATCCATTCACCAAAAGTATGAGCGAAGATACACCATAAACCAATAGTTATCAGATCTTTCATTCAATCTAATAACATGAAATAAATTCTAACTAATGTGTTGAAGAAATTGAAAACTTTGCTTAATCACTCAAACAATAGGGATTACAAAGCCTTAACAGAAAACACACATGTAATATATTAACTGGAAATGACCTTCATGCAACAATATTTCAAAAACCTCACACTCTCCAAATGAGAGGAGGCAACCTTATATAGGAGTCCAAAAAATTTGAATGATTGAGATCGAACAATGATCAAGGGCTCAGATTAAAAGTTCAAAACCCTATTTAAGGTTTCCCCAAACTCTAACAGTTAAAATGAACAAGAAGGAGACAAGTGGCGCAGCTGCTATTCTCACTGAGGTGAGTGTCCAGTTTCCTTCTTTGTAGATTCGATGTACCTGGACACAAGAAGTCACACCTCCTCTATGGTGACACTTGGCAAGTTGCTAATTTGGACGTCGACCATATCCACATCATCAGTACAGGTGGCGAGAGTGTCTTCCCAGCCAGTTGCTTGTGTCAGGAAATTTTCATCTATGCGTATGAAGCTCAAAACTCTGGAGAGATCCTCCTTGAGAATTGTGTTTTCGGGAATAATCATTATGTTATGTTGTTATATTATGTTTATGTTGTCGTCGGTAATAATGAGTTACGGCGGTCAGTTAGTTAGCCGACGGGTAGGTAGTTGGAGTCGCGACGGTTGTGTTGCACCCCTTCGGGTATTATATATTGTGTACCTTTTCTTCGAAGTATGATCATGTTAGTCGTGTCAGATGTAATGTTATAAGCACTTATTGTACATGGACTGTGGAATTAATATAGAGGCTGGTTATTTAATATATTTCCATTATGTTCTGTGCATTTAACCGTTCTGCATTTAACCGTTTACCCGAGAGGGCAAACATTTGGCGCTGCTGCCTAGACGTACTCGGGAACGGAAGACACGGATGGCGCACAGACACAATGGGCCTACCCGTTGGTGAAATAAACCCAGAGGTCGACGACGCCCGAACAAAACTTTACACAGGGGAAGACACGACAACGCGAGAATTTTCAATTTTGCTCCAGGTAGCCATTTAGACCTACGTCCGACGAGAGGCGGCGGAGGCAGAAATCCCACCAAGTGCCGTGTGGACAGCGCTGGAGGTTAGCCCGATAGTAAACCGGTTGATGAACCACCTCCCCCGGTTGCTTGCACAAGCATCGCTAGCACAACAAGCCCGCTTGGAGGAGATTGCCCAGGAAGAGCGACGACAACAAATCCTGCAACGCTACGAAGAGAACAGCTGACGGGAAACGGAACGAGATGGCGCCAGGCCAGGAGGAAATTGAACCTTGTAATAATCCCGACACACTGCTGATATAAATTGTGGCCGAAAGGCAAAATAAAAAATAAAAATAATAAAAGTTTTTTTTGTGTACATGGCGTGTGTTTGCTGTGTATGGAAGTGACTTATGCCCAATAGACTAAATAAGGACAAAAATAAAAAGATATAGAGTGACGAATGGGAAGTGGCACAAACCGCGTTGAATCTCAGACAGCAGATAGAACGAAGGCGTAGGCTAAGACAGCTTGCCGAGGGACGACCGGTCGAGGGGTTGCCCGAAGGGAACCCAAGAGGTGTCACGGAGGTTGTGGAGGTAGAGATAGACGGAGAGAACTACACTGTCTACACTGTTGTAGGGCTGCCAGAAGGAGTCATGGAGGGTGCCGAAGGAGAACTCTATAGTTCGCCAGAATACCACCGTAGGGTAAGAAGCCGCGAAGAGTTGGTGGAACAAACAAGGCGAAGTCTAAACCTGATCGACGCTACCAGAGACTTGCTAAAGAATTTGTCCATTTCAGAGGACAATCGGAGGGAGACAACGGAAGGTGACGGTACGACCGAAGGTGCCGAGGGAGCACAAGGGTACCGTACGGGAGGCAATTTGTTTGGTTCGGTGTCAGCAACTTTTTCTGAAGGACCCACGAGTGGAGGTTCAGTTGCAGGAGGCGGAGGATCGCCAGGTACAAGCACACAAGGAATTAGAGGAGCGAGACCTAGCGGTGGGATGGTGAGTAAACAAAAATTGCCAAAGTTCACAGGGGAGGGCAAGGAAGACCCCTTACGGCACTGCCGTACATGTGAAACCATTTGGTCCGCCAACGGAGTAACAGACCAGGATGACTGGGTACAGCTTTTCCCAGCCACGTTACGAGGAGTTGCCATAGATTGGTACTCCGATGTGGACAAGCAAAAAGTGGCCACGTGGGCCAATCTACAAAAGGAATTCACGGGGGAGTTTCGGTTGCTCCGTGATGACAATGAAATTGTAACGGAGATATACAGTACCAAACAAGGTACCAGGGAGACAGTACGGGCATACAGTCGGAGGCTGAAAGAACTCTTGGGTAAAATGGAAAGCCAACCCGCAGATGGATTGAAGAAACGATGGTTCGTTGAAGGGTTGAAATCCTCCCTACGGAGGAAGATGAAAATTGTACCCCCGACGTCATATGACGATGCTTATAATAGGGCGATGGACCTGGAGAGCGAACACAAAACATCAAAGAAGAAGAAAAGTAATAAATCCTCATCCGAGGATGATGACTCTTCACAGGAAAGAAGCAGCGACGACGAGGCTGGCAAACGGGTGCAAGCGCTCCAGAAAGACATGGAGCGAATGAGAAAAGAATTCAAAATAATGAGAAGCACTAGTCGGAACGAAGGGGACATATGGTGCACTGAGTGCAAAGAGGAAGGGCACACAAAGGGTACTTGCCAAAAGAAGGCATTCTGCGAGATTTGCCAAGTGATGGGACACTCCACCAAGGAGTGCCCATACAACATGAAAACCCGAAGTACGCAAATGAACTAGGTGCTGTTCACGGAGCAGGCCACAACATCCGCACCAGCGGGTACCGGCCAACATACTAACACAACGGCATCATCTGGAGGATACCGGGACAACAGACGCGGCAGCGGAAGGAATAGCAACAATAACAATAATAGAAGCCGTATCCAGTATGACGCCAAGGGCTGACCAATTATCCAATGTAGGGCCTGTAATCAGTGGGGGCACTTCGCCCGTGATTGCACGAAGGAAGCCACCCCTCAGCACCTTTGTCGTTGGTGTGGGCCAGGCGACCATGAGGACGCAAATTGCCCGCAGGCAGGGGTTAATCTCCTCAACATTGAGAAGGCTGAGAAGACTGGTGAGAAAGAAGTACTGGCGATCACCCACGCCCAGACGAAAAAAGCCACTTATCTCGACCCCCGTACGGAGAAGGAGAGATTATGGGAGGCAAAGGCCAATATTGAACATGAGATGACGACCGAACGACGGGACAACGAGGTGGCGAGTACATCATCCCGTACGGAAGCGGAAAATAACATCATTGGGCAAATTTGGCAGATAGAGGTGCCGATAAAGGTAAAAGACCTTCTAGACTCTATGCCACAATTGAGGACTGCCATCCTCACCAATGTGCAAAGCACTGCATTATTGAGTACACCACAGGTAGGGGTTCCCGCCACCGCATCGTCGAGTGCACCACAGGTAGGGGTTCCCGCCACCGCTTCGAAGAGTACACCACAGGTGGAGGTTTTCGTCAGCCCTTCGACTGACCCGATGTTACTAGCCGTGAGCAGCGGTAGACACCCAGTTGTGGTAGAAATGGGTATCCGTGGGACCATTCTGAAGGACACTATTGTGGACGGGGGATCTGGGGTGAATGTACTACCAGAAGAAACATGGAAGTGGCTGGGGAAGCCCACCCTGTGGCCACCCACATTCAACCTGGTGGGAGCGGACCAACATGGCATTAAGCCACTCGGCCTGTTGATGGCCCAGCAAGTGACAATTGGTATGCAACCATTCTTGTTAGATTTCGTGGTTATTCCCTCGAAGAAGAAAGGCTATGACGCCATCCTGGGGAGAGCGTGGTTGATCAACGCGAGGGTAAACCACAACTGGAAGAAAAATACACTTTCCATGGAGAAGGGAGGGCGGAAATATACCATTGACCTACACACCCAAGATGTTGGCGAAGAGCTCGCCTCTTCTGACTCGGACTCAGAGGACTCTAATAAAGGGGAAGGGGGTCCCGATGAAAGCAAGGGCAAGAACGCGATGGAGCCGAACAGTGAAGGGGTGCTCGAATTGGAGGGATGTTCTGAAGATGAGGTATGCTCACTTAACGGGCTCTTCCACTGGCAAATGGAGGATTATGAAATGTTCCAAAGCTACAGGCTCGAAGTAGAGGAACCAGAGCAACCAACAGAGGTGTACCTGTCGGAATACAAAGAATATTGGAAGGGAGACGCCCCAAACCCTGGCGACGTAAATAATCCAAAGAGTGTCGGCAACGATTGGAACCCTGTGTGGAAGGCCGCAACCTTCAAAATCTTTATTATCCTTCTTCTTCTTATGTACGGGAAGGAGACCGTGGTCCCTGTAGAAATTGTGGTTCCAGGTCTTCGGATGGCTATTGAAAATAGATTGGCCACCAACGGGCCCAAATTGAAACCCTACCACGCGAAGCGTGCAGGGAACCTGAGAGGCCGGATGGACACCCGAGAGGATGGAAGGGGACTTGAGAGGCCAGGCAGGCGACTCAAGAGGCATAGGACCACAACAGGCGACTCTCGGGCGAGGAAAACCGAGAAGGATGAAGGGCGATCCCAGAGACAGGGGACTCGAGCCGAAGACTCTCTAGACAACTCAAAAAAAAAAAAAAAAATGAAAAAAAAACCGTACAGTCGTATGACAGCGACCGTACGGTCAAAAAAAAAAAAAAAATTTAAAAAAAAGAAAAAGGGACGGACCTACGGTGGGACCACCGTGCGGTGGTAACATCGACGGTGACCACCGTGCGGTGGGCCACCGGCAGTGGTAACACCGACGGCGACCACCGTGCGGTGGTAACACCGTACGGTGGACACCGGCGGTGGCACCCGCACAGCACGCAGCCGCACAACTCACCCGCCCACACACTCACGCGCCGAACAGCCCGCAACCGCACAGCCATGCAACCGCACACATGCAGCCGCTTCGTCGTCAGTGGTCACTGTACGGTTGAACTGTGTTGGGCGTGCAGAAGGAGGACCGTACAGTGTGCGCAGTTGAGCATGTTGTCCGCATGTTGTCGGTATGCTGGAGGGGTGTCTGTATGGTAAGAAGCGTGTTAAAAAAAAAAACAAAAAAAACGATGACGACCAGATTTAAAAATGATTCGCTGGAGTTTGAAGCCAAGACACTGGAAATTCAGAGTGGAAAAGAAGGGTTTTTGGCATCTTAAAATATCACTGAAATGCTATGCGCCATGGACTTTCGTATGGTTTTGAGGGTTGTAAATTGGTGTTGGCCCCAGGACCCCGCGGGGGTGCTGCCCCTCGACCCCGCTGGGGCGCTGCCCCAGACCCTGTTGGGGGCGTTGCCCCCAGACCCCCAGTTTATTTTTGAGCTACAGAATACCATGGGAAGTGTTGTGGTTGTCCGTACTGGGAGAAAGAAGCCTGCAGCTAAGCATTGGCGGGGAAGCCATAAGCCGTAGAGGGAGACGGATTTGGAGGTTGGGAACAAACAGAGTTTGAGGGAAGGCATTGCAGGTCCGCGCAGTTGTATGACACCAGGGAGTTATTCGGTTTAGTTTTTAGCCTTTGGGGAGTGTGATGGAGGATTTGAGGTGTCTCCTAGCATTTGTGCCAGCAGATTGTGGCCACCTCCAGGCATGACTGGTACGCTTTGAGGAACTCGGAGTATGTCTCGGCTGGACGTGAGGTTGCCTTGGTGGATGCACAGAGGGCTTGGGAGGAGCTGACCACCAGGTTGGAGGCAATAGTCGCATGAGACTTAGTTCAGTGTACCCAGGAGTTGGATGCCGGGAGAGCAGCACGGGTGGCTATCGAGGACAAATTGGCTAGGGAGACAGTATCATTTGAGTAGCAGTTGGTGGAACCTGAGACTGAAAAACATGTTTTGCAGACAAGTTTGGTTTAGGCACAGGAGGACTTTGATGTCAAAAGAAGCAATAATGGTGAAATCCACACTTGAGCATCGGATGGTAGCAGAAAAGGGTTTTCAGGCGAGGACGCAGCAAGTGTATAAGATTCGGGCCCGACTGGCGTCAATAGTTCCTGCCGTTCATCTCTATTTTGTATTAAGTTGTCGGAGTCGACTTCTTTTCTTGGGGGGGATGATGTTGCCGGGAATAATCATTATGTTATGTTGTTATATTATGTTTATGTTGTCATCGGTAATAATGAGTTAGGGCGGTCAGTTAGTTAGCCGACGGGTAGGTAGTTGGAGTCGCGACGGTTGTGTCGCACCCCTTTGGGTATTATATATTGTGTACCTTTTCTTCGAAGTATGATCATGTTAGTCGTGTCAGATGTAATGTTATAAGCACTTATTGTACATGGACTGTGGAATTAATATAGAGGCTGGTTATTTAATATATTTCCATTATGTTCTGTGCATTTATGTTCTGCATTTAACCGTTTACCCGAGAGGGCAAACAAATTGGAACCTGAAACTTTGAAGAAGTTTCCTTGAACTTTGGCCCCCAAATTCTTTGCATGCAGATGCTTTTCTCGCACCTCATCTTGCTGCAATATCTTAGCTGCCACAAAGAAGACCTTGTTTTGAATACCTCTGATGGTCTTTTCAATTTTTGAACACTTAGCCTCGGATTTTCTCAAAGATTTAACCCTTGTAACCAAGGCCAAGTACTGAAATCATATAGGTCACCGGGCTGGATGACTTTTCTGTCTATAAGATCCTGCTGAGAAAGTCCTCTGATTTCTTTCAGATATGGAATGATTCCTCTCTGAATATCCTCAACATCTTCCCAAGCTTCAACCATGTCTTGAATTATGCTCAATAAGGAAGATGTGGAGTCATGCGCTGATATCAGGTTCTCAATAAGTATGTCAGCACGTTCTGAGGCATCAGTTGTCCATTCCTTAGCTTCTCTAAAAGTTGTCTTCATGTCCTCATAATCCTTTAATGATTCTTGTGGAAGAGGTATGGGTGGAGCAACAGGTACCTCCTCCCGATCTATAGGTTTTGTCAGATGTTGAACGTATCTCTTCCATTGCTCATTTTCATCTTGGATTTTCTTTCTTTTTTCCTTTTCCTTAGCTAGTCTTGCCTTGAGAGCGTTGCAAGAATCATCAAAATATTGGATCTCTTGGGCCTAAGTAGGCTTACCCAAATTCACAGTAGTGATTTCATAATCGTCAAGAGTGATGTTATCCTGAGTTTTCCCTACCTTAGGTACTGCCACCTGAACTGTCCCGCATCCTGCACTATCTCTCTGGATTTAGGAGAATCTCTTGGCTAGCTTGGGCGGCTTCATCTTGCTAGATTTATCTATTCAGCCAAAAGTTCAGCTGCATTATCTATATGGTGAACCTCTTTAGGAACTTTGGCTTTAATTCTTTCTCTCAATCAATCAGGAATGGTTGACTCCTCCACGCCACTCTCATCAAAATTATCTTCTACCTCCTTCGGTCCAGTGACTATGCCATCCAAGAATTCTCTTGGCTGCTCCAAGTTCTCAACTTTGATAACTTCAGCCACTTTGGGTTCTTCTCCTGGTTCCTGAAATGGGAACTGAACTGGTTCCTTTGCGATCTCCTTAATGACAGGAGAAGGAACTCTCATTTCTTGTTCTTCTGTCTCAACATCTTGCTCTTGCTCGTCAATTATCACTCTCAACAGCGTGGTAGAGGAAGCACTTATGGTTGAGTGACCTTCTCTTGTCTGCTGTGATCCACCTACATCTACCTCTCCAACGACCTTCTTTGTTTTTGTCCTCAATGAATTTGCAGTGGGCTCTTTTCTTTTCCTCAATCCCACACTTTTGAGGTTCCTGTGGCCACTGGACATTACACCATGATTCGAGGACATAGATTCATCTGTCCCCATAAGATCGTATGTGAAAGTAACATTCTTCGGCTTAAGTTCCTTTGTCTTTTGAGCTGCCCACCATTTGGAATATTCAATTACTGGCCTCATAAGGTCTCCAAGGTTAGACCTCTCAACATCTGACCAGTCAATGGGGGCAAGGGGCCCATTTTTCAAGGTGGCATAGTGCGGTTGCTCATACTCACTGCCCTCTTCAAGCTGGTTTGCTACCCGGAATACTTCAGAAACTTTGATCAAATTTAGTGGAATTCTAGACCACAACCTCCTCCTTATGTCGAAGCTGTCAACAACATTGGCCCAATAATCTTCTAAGTCTGGCCTATGCTCGAATTTTACTTCATTTACTTTCCCCATTTTATGAAAAGGGTCAAAATGACTCCTAGCCTGGTACTGGAAAAATGGATACCACTGGATCTCCTTATTAGCAAATGCAACAACTTGGGATGAAGGACATGTTTCTAACCCATTCCCAATAGTAAGCAAAGACGCTCCTGTCTTCTGTTTTTTTCTCTTGACACTCATAAAATTTTCTAACTACCGTACTACCTCGAGTGGTACCATCATGTTCGTGGGAAACATAGGCAATTTGTATGGTTGTCCTGAGAATCCCCGAATCCTCAGATAAGTGAACCTGGGGTATTGGATAAACCAATATCCAAATCTACTAATGAAGTCCATCGACTCTTGAGAGAGTCGTTGATGGGTACCCCCTTGTAGGGTTCTGGTGATATGCATTAGAATTGCATCATTAACTCTCTTTAAGTGGAACTTTTCTTCTAAATACAGCTGGGTATAGTAGTCATAAACATGAAACTGGTTTTCTTTGTTCCCGACAATGCCTCTACATACAATACCTCTATACCTATATGTTCTGGCCAAAGAATAGAACAAGTAGGAACTCATGTAGAAAGTCCTATTCTTTTCCAAATTTCTCAATTGATCATCAAGGTTATCACTAATAATCCTTGCCCAGTTGATCATATTCACTCCAGTGGTGACCTCATGGATAAAGTAGTACATCCATGGTTCAAAAGGAGCACCCTGCTAGCTTCCCATAACCCTGTTCAATAGGACGATGAGGTCTCCATACTCTTCCTTGAAGTATTCCTGTACAAGGAGCTTGAGTATTTTAGAGCTTCTTTTCCTTGTCTTTTCCAACCATTGATGGTTGATGTTAGCTTCATATTCTTCTATGTGATCCTTGTACAATTGTGTCGCCTCATCCTTGGTTATTTAAACAGTTTTGTGGTACTCGGGATACAAAATGCTTCTCTGATTGCCACTTCTTCGATGTTTGCCAGGATTGGGCTACTATTTCTCTGCCTGTTGGGTTGTAATGTTTGGAGCATTCTGCCACTAACTTAGCACACTGCATCGTTGGAAGGAAACCAACAGCTTGTATGATTCCATTGTTCATCATCCTTCACGCAATTGCGGTAGGTAGTTGAGCGCCTGTGGCATACATTTTCTTCTTAAATTCTCAAAGATTGATGTGACCCAAGTTTGTGTCACCGACTTGCTTCCATTTAGAATTCATCTTCGATTCCAGAGGGGGATCTTTGTCCACTAGAAATTTCATCTTGCATGATGTCCCTGCTTCGAAGGTCATCCAAATCTGCACAAGAACACAAATAATAAACTTAAGTTATAATCTGTATTTTAGGTGCAATTTCAGAGTTTGGAGGCTAAGTAATTTATGGTTTACTCTCTTATCAACACTTAGCCTTGAAAATTGGATTTTCAAATACTTTGATATTCTGAAAAAATTTAAGAAAATCCCTTGAAAAATCATCAGACTTAAGGGGGTAAAAGTCTGATTTTATCTTCAAAATCAGAATTTGGAAAAATTAAGTTCGTTCAACTCCTTGAAATTTATTCTAACTTGTTTAAACTTGGAGGAAAAACCTGGGTTCAAACCCAATACCCTGCCTTCAAAACTAATTTTCACCTTCGAATAAAGAAGAAGAATGAGAAAAGAAGCTGCTTGGAAGATGAGAATCAGATGTTAAATTAATAAATTTGTCTTCCAAACAGTCAAAGTCCCTCCAAAATCTTCGTGCAACTTGTGAAAAAAAATGGTTGAAAATCTGAGACTTATGCTTGAAATCCTTCTTGAGATTACTTTAACCTGCAGAAATACTTTCAAAAATACTCTCAACCTGCACAAAACTTCTCTCAACCTGTTCTTAAAATTCGAACTTCATATGATGAAATGAGAGAATGAAAGGCATTTCTATTGGAGTTCGAATTCTTCATTTAGAAACACAAAGGGTCTTCAAAATTTGTTTCTAATTTATCCTTCATACATCGAGTTTGGACATTCAGTCTATCGAGCTTGCAAAGAAAGTTTCCATTTTGATCCCTTGTTGCTTTGTCATCACTACCAAGTTCGAAATCCTCATCTTATCTTTCCAATGCAACTTTCAAATTCAGTTTTTCAGTTCATAATTCGAACCAAATTTGCAATATTCTCTTTTTAAAAACTTTCCAAATATGTCATAGTTCGAACTTGGGAATCAAATCTTGATGAAATCTCCTTGGAATATTCCTTCATTTGAGACTTAGCGAGTTTTCACATGAGGCGGACTTTATTGCATTGATTCTCCTTGCTAGGGCAAACTTCCTAATGTTTGTGCACCTTTCATATTTGTCAAGGGTGATTTCATGGTTGATTGCTTGAGGGCAGACTTTGACATCACCTTATCCACAAGGTGGACTTCATAAACTTCATGACACACAACCTTCTCCTTCAAGGCGGACTTGAACATCTTAAGGAACTATGAAGGGCGGACTTGGTGAACTCCATGCTCTTCAAACATTTGTTGATTCCCTCATCCTTGGGCGGACTTCTTCACTTCCTTGCACCATGTCTTATGATAGGGTGTTGCTTGACATTGTGCACCAAGAAGGCGGACTTTACAAACTTTAGGAACCATAGTCCTTGACCAAGGGTGAACTTTCTTACTTCCTCGCACCTCAACTCTCCACTCATGGCGGACTTTGACATTTGCTTGCACTTGTAACATTTGGTAGGGCGGACTTCTCCAATATCATGACCCACCTCACCTTTCCCAAGGCAGACTTGGACATCTTTAGGAACCATGACCTTGACCAAGGGCGGACTTTCTTGATTGTTGGGAACCCCTTCATCATTTTCAAGGCAGACTTCATTGATTTCATGAACCACATGATCAAAACTTGAAATCTCCATAACTTGTGCAAATTTTACCAGATTGCCTTGAAATTTTAAAACTATGCCTCAATCATTCACTGAATCCCTCGGGATTCCTAAAATTTAGGAAATTGGCTTTTTGGGTCAAAACTTGGATTTGAGGAGGAATTTGTCGATCATTTTAGTGTATTTCAGTGCGACCAGTGCAAGCCCTAAATCCACTTTCTAAAAATAGAAAAAGCAAGGTTCCCTAAAAAATAGGAATTTTTTTCTTAAAATAGCCATTTCAGGGATCATGCTCAAAATGCCAAAAACGAAACTTCCTAAAAAAAGGATAAAGCAAAAAAGCAAAACTTTCCAAAAATAGAAAGTTGTCCAAATTAGCTCAAATCAATTGCGATCTTCATCCTTTGGGCTTTCTAGACACAATGACGATGACTAGACTCTGTTTTAACCATGGCTTGCACACACTGACTCGTAATGTTAAAAACTTAGGCTGCTCAAGATTGACAAACTTGACAATACTAACGCGGGAAGGTCACAAGGCTCTAACAAAAACCCTAGAAAGTAGGAAAAAGGGAGGGTCCCCATTTGCAATGGGGTGATGTGTGAAAATGGTCACAACACCTCCCTATAAATATAGGCTGGAACCCATTTCATACTCACCAGCCTATTCAAGTTTGTGAAATAATGGCATAGCACCTTCAGATAGATTTGGCATCAAAATCACACACTCAAGCTAGGAGAGAAATGAATTGCAGTGCACTTTGATGAATTGTGGCACAAGTCCACCAAGCACAAGCCACATGAAATTTCACAAAAACACGGCCATCACTCTTAATTGCCTAGCAAGGAGAATAACCCCCTGAACGCGTATCAAGGAGTTGATCTCTCCAATCCTTTGTCCACATGAAAGGAAATGATTTCTTTTCATGTCTTAAATGCCCCATGTAAAGAGTTTGTGTCAAGGGTGTGTCAATTTGACATTATATTTATTTTTTCGGTCTCATCAGTGTTGATTGTAATTAGGGAATGGCGGATTCCAATTGCCTTGGGCAACATTGGAATCCGCCCAAGGGGCTAGCCCCTTCTTCAACGTGTAGGGCTAGGCCCTATACCTCACGGCACTCCTAAACCTCACGCCACACTCAACGTGTTCCTAAATAGGGCCGACCCTATTTCTACAAGTCAATTCACTCAAGGAAATAAATAAATAAAAGTTAATTAAAAGTTTAAAACAAAAGCCGACCTAACTAAGATCTTGCTCCACGTATAAATAAATGTCAAGTCCACATCATTATTCACTCAAGATCTCTCCATGCGAAATATACATCTGCTAAATGCGAAGTTTGAAGAAGCAATATTAGTGAATTATATCTGTCATTAAAGGTGCGAATTTCAAGTGCAAATATCATCATAAGGAGGGTGAACTGATCTAGGTCCAAGGTGCTAAAGTTGTAGTCCAGTCTCAAGCAAAGGTGCAGACTTAAGATGCAATAAAATGCAGACCTAGGGTGTGGACCTGGTTGCTGTTTGATGTGTTAAAGGGGGCAGACTTGAAGACTTGATGCTTATAAAAGTGCAGACTTGTGGAAGACCTTATCAGCCCTAAGTGCATACATCTTCAAGTACTTGAGATAAGTGTTGTAATCATTATATGACTATAATCCATAATCAGATTTGAAGATCTTTTCTGGCTGGGTTTTTCCTCCTAGGAGCTTTTCCCAGGGTAACTGTGTCTTGTTCTTATTTTAGTTCATTTCTATGTTTTTGCCTAAATCTAGAAATCAGTAAATCTTTCAGCTAATTAATCTAGTTAGAAACTAAATTTTGATTTCTGAGTTTATATTAATCTGAAAGTATTAAAATCAACATCAGCTGCCAGCTTGGCAAGGTCGTCTACAACAATATTTGCCTCACCATATACATGGTTTGCAATATGATCGTCCAATTTAGCAATTAACTCAAGAGCAATGTCAAGAAGAGCCTGAAGATTCCAACCATGAAATTTTTACTTCTAAGGGCATTAATTACCTATGTCGAGTCTCCTATATCCAATTTTGCAATTCTAAGCTTTAGGCACAATTTCACCCTGAAGATGAGGGCATGAAGTTTCGCTTCATTGTTCTTTCCTTTGGAGCGCTTTCTTGAGGCTTTGCAAATAACTTCTTTGTTGCAGTCTCAAATGATACACCTCGCCCTGGAAATGCCTGTTACCTCGAGAATTACTCAAATTATGGTGGCTGCCATCTTTCCATGTTACGATTGATTCAAGACTCAACTCCCCTTGCCCGATTGATAGGGGAAACTTTCAGACCAAACCACCTCTTCAACATCAAATTTCCCAGCCTGTCAAAATGTAATCTTGTTTGGTCTGCACAATAACCCTTGTGTTTACATTCTCCACGTTAGCTGCTTAAACTTTATTGAGAACGGAGGGAGGCTCATCTCTTTCTCTTGGAATTACCTTATATATCTTTCCTTCCAAATGTCCCAAAGCAAGATTGAGGAACTGATAATCTAGAGATGAAGAAAAGGAGGCAGACCTATTAAGAACAGGCCACACCTTAAAGAGGCTCAATCGATTGTTTGGAAGGGCACTGACCAACTTAGCTTTGCACAAAGCCACATTCAACACTCTTTGTGCAATGACAATCCAATAGGAAATGGTTGGCATTTTCTTCCATGCCCTACACAAAGAGCATATTGAAGGACTGTTGTAGCCCATTTTGAAGAATCTATCTCCAGTCAAAATTTTCTTTTGAAATGCTGCTCAAGAAAAGGCGCAAGCCTAGGAAGGCACACTTTGTTCCAACAAAGATGAATGGGAATATCAGTTCTTTCAGCACTTATTCAATAATGCTATACCCATCCTTCACATTATATTGACCAGATTTGACACCATTCCATTTCATTGTGTTCTGTCCCATTCTGATACTGATTTTTCTTTCCATCAAAACGTTTTTCAACTCTGTCGCTTCCACTCCTGGAAGACCCATTATTTCCAGGCAATTCCACCTCCAAACAGGGATACCAACATTGTCAATTTCCTCCAAATAATCTCACATATGAACCCCATGCATGTTTATGAATATTTATGTATATAAAAACACTAAGAAATATGTATGTTGTTTCTGTTTCAAACTACATGTGGAATGTTTTTGCAGGATTAATGAACTGAATCAGTGAACCCTAACTATTATCCAAACCAGAACTGACAACATAGTTAAACATTCTAAATGCATCAAACACAACTTGAAATCACAAATTGCACAATACCATATAGGCACATAATATCCTTATAAAAAAGTCAGATGATATTGGCCAAAATTGGAACGCTTGTGATATCTGGTGTCTTGCATCATCAATCTTCAAAAGAAAAGGTTAAACTACAAATGGAATAAACCGTGTACTATCCTCTTCTATCTACTTATCATTTGACATTTTGCCAAAGTGCCATTACCAACGAGTTAACTGTTTTATGTGTTATAATGTGGATGTAGGGTTTTCAAATATTTTCAGTCCCTACAGTAGCTAAGGAAGGAATTTATTCTTGGATTAAATATTTCAAAGGATTTTTGGTTTATAGTAAACTGATAAGTGTTGAAGCCTCATATAATCTATAACTAAGTGCTATTACCAGCTAGTTAACTGTGTTATGTGCTTAATGTGTTTGAAGGGTTTTGACATATTTTCAGTCCCTACAGTAGCTAAGGAAGTTATACTTAGATTAAATATTTCTAATGATTTTTTGGTTTATAAAAAACTGTTAAGTGTTGAAGTGTAGGCTATAACCCATTGTTTAGTGACATGGTTCCTTGTAGATTCTCATCACCTGTTCTCTTCTTTTTAATAATTGGCTTTTGCTCATTTTCGGTCACAATCTGATTTAGTTAAGGTTTTTTTGGGTTGTAGCAAGCCAGAAATCCATTAAATATATGGAGTGCTCCTAATAATAACAGCATAACAAATGAGGAGGTGCAGAGCAAGGACTATTTTGAAGCGGAAGGTAATGTTTTAGCCTCAATCTGGTGTTGTAATTGTCACATTTAATCTGACACCATTAGAATGTGTTGGTTTATGTTTTGTTGTTGTTTTGAAGTAAATCCATTGGATTTCTATTGCTACTGCTGTGTCCAAATGAGTTAATTTTATTTCTATATTCATTTTATTATGACGTCGTAGCTCTTTCCTGTGCATTGTTCATATATATACAATTTCAAAAAGTACTGAGCTTGAGCTACCTAGGAATCCATGAAATCATTGAGTAGCATGGAAATAAATGATCTCCTTAAATTGCTGAATAATATTTTGTAACGTTGAAAAGTGCATTTGTATATTGTACAGCTATTAGATTGATCCTCCCAAAGGCTGTAAGTACAGAAATGAGTTTTATTATTTTATTTAAACATGCACATGCAGACACTAACACCCATGCATACATGCCTGCCTACACACAACCACACTCTACTCACTCATCCATCTACCACTCTGAATGCACACACAAATGGTACATATGCGCACCAATTTACATGTGCAAATGCACATACACAAACACAGAAGGGGGTATTGGGAAATTTTTTTTTGCTAGTCAATATTATGATTTGTGCCCTTTGGGACCTTGATACCTGTACCAGATCTCTGGGATGTTCTGCGGGTGGGGACATGATGTTCCCCCACTCTTGCCCTCTATTTTTTTAACAAAACTGGATGTCACCTTACTTTTTGCTGATATCGGGGACATTGTTTGCCCACGACTTTGCTTTTAAATAGCGAAAAACATAAAAATGGAAGGGTTCCTGTCAGTGTGTTGTGACATAGATCAAGCTTTCTCAGGTGGAGTAGAGAGGAGAGTGAGGAATCCAAGTAGCCTTCCAGATTTAGTGATGCTAATTTGAAAGCGCTAACCAATTGCAATTTTATCACATGTACTTCCAGTCCATTCATGTCATGTCCCCTTTCAAAATATGAAAGGAGATTTCTTTCTCAGGGATATGTCAGAGTTCGGGGTTCGAGATTGCTGACTGACTCATTGCCAAGAAGACATCGAAGATTAGAGATTGGGCTTGCATCTTGATTCATGCTTGAGTATTGTTAGAGATTAGGGTTTCACTTGATGCATGCCAAGGAGATGTTAGAGTTTGAAGATTGGCCATGCTACTTGACTCATGATAGGAAAGCTATTGAGAATTGGGGTTCAAAGATACGTCAAAAATTGTGCTAGGGTGAGAGAATGGAAGAACTTAGCAATGCATTTGGGGTCAAGAGTTGGAGCTTTTACTTGACCTGTGACAAGTTGTGGATAAAGGATTGTTCACCTAGGGTGATGTTAAAGTTTGGGATTCGGGGTTGTCGTTTGATGCATGCCATAGTGTTGTTGAAGAGCATGGATTGGAGTTGTTGCTCGACACATGCTAGAGACTTGTTGAACATTGGGCATTGAAGTTGCTTCCCAATGCGTGCCAAGAGCTCTCGAAGATTGAGGATTGGGCATGCTGCTTGCCTCACATTGGGAAATTGTCGGGTGTTTGGGATTGGAAGTACCATTTGACGCATGCCAAGTAGCAATCAAGTGACAAGAATTGAGGTTGTGGCCTAATGGATGCCAGGTTGGAAGGGAAGGAAAAGTCCAAAACTCCAATTGGAAAAGCTTGTAAGGCATGTAAGGCCATCTTGTAATGTGACGTGTAGGAATTAAATTTGGGCATTGGTGCCATTTTGGGTCTAGGTCGATTAGTTTGGTCTTTTGTGTGAAGAGCATATAAACTAGGAAAGTATTTCAATTGTGGGCATCCATGTTATGTCATTCTAATTGTTGGACACTTTGAGTTACAACCCATTGTTTGCTTGAATCAAAGGACGAGATCCCTTTGGTTATTGAGAGCATTCTCATTCAGGGAGTGCATTGGAGCTTCAAGTATTTGAAGGGATATTCAATGATTTCAGTGTGTGCATTGTTGGTTAATGTTTTATGTTGCTATGTGCTGACTATCATAACAGTCGCTTGCTGTAGAGATCAGATCATAATCAATACAAGTTATTATTGGAGATTGCATCAATTCTGCAAGGTTATTTGTGATGTTTTATTAAAAGTAATTATTGTAGTTTGAATATAATCTGTTGAAGATTGTGTTTATGTTATTTGGTGAATATTGTGGTTTGTGTTTCAATTCTGTTATTTCATTAAAATTTTGGAAAGGGACATTACAGTGGAATCAAAACACCTTTCCTTCTAGCCTATGAGTGTGTGGTGATGCACGTTCATACAAATAAGTGAGAGATAATTCGGGTACTTGCAAAGGGAGAAGAGAAAAAAAGCTATGGGTTCAATGAAATTTAGAGCCAAATTTTTAAAATGAGAAGAAACAAAAGACTTTAATAAAGAATTGGTGAGATATCATGTTGAATATATGGACCTGGGTCCAACCATCAATTGAGACATGACTTTTATTGAGTATTTTGTGTTTCTAAGAAATGGATATGGGAGAAGAATATATGAAGAGCAAGCAGCCTTGCAGAGATGATTTTGGAATGGAATGATGGGATATAGATGACAAGAGGAGGAATTCAATTAAAGGAAGCCTTTATGACAACATAAAAAGAGCAATAAAAGAAGAGGAGGATTCAAATCTGCTGAGGAGATCAAGGAGTAGGAATCAAAATAATCATTCTTGAAATAGGGAGAGCCCGAGTTGGCGGAACTTGAAATAGGAAGAACACACCAAAGCCAAAATCACAAGAGGATGTCAAGAAAGAAGTCGTGATAGTGAGCAGGAAGAAGAATCATAGTCACATGATGTTGAACAAGAGGACACCTCAATGACATAAGATAGTGAAGTCCTGTTGGTGTACGTTTTATCATTTACCGAACATTAGAATAAAATATCCAAGGATACTCTATCCTCTCCTGAACAAAATCACTACTTGTGCCAAGATTGCGAGAAAGACCACAAGGCGACTCCAAGGCCTATATGTGTGAACGGGTGACTTTATGTGGATAGCTTCTTGGGTAGTGTGTGCTGAAATACAAGGGGGACTTACACTTAAAAACTAGTATCGTTCACGAGCTGGACTTCGGTGAATTTTATCAATAAATGCTCTTTGTTTTTAGATTTTCTGGTTTGGGATTTCAAAAAAGGATAAAAAGGATAAGGGTTTATGAATCTAACTACTGCTAAGCTATTCCTATGAATTCAAGAGACAATAAAGACTAGGTGAAATTGGTAACGACACTTTGTTTCGCCACACTTGGACAACTACGCTATGCGGGTGCAATCTTCTATGTTTGTACTTAAGATTTTCACACTTATGAATAATACCAACAATTGAACAATATTACTCAAAGCAGAAGTTAAGCATCCACATCAAAAGCTCAGGCTAACTTTACACATTGAATGAAAATCATCCATCCAACAAAAGTATGAGCAAAATTTCACCAATCTAAACTGCCAATCCTTCATTCATCTAACAACTTCAAAGCAAATTACTTAAAGCAAATTACTTAAAGCAAATTACTTAAAGCAAATCTTTTCTAAGTGTTGAAGAAAATATGCAACCATGCAACCACTTGATAACAATAAGACTTCAAAACGATACTGATATGAAATGAGAGAATGAGTTTATATAGAGTTTCTGAAAACAAATGAATGGCCAAGATCAATCTAAGATCAATGGTTGAGATTTAGACAACCTAACCCTAATTAGGGTTTCCCAAAATAAAATTAATATCCAGTGCATGTAAGGCAAATGGCACAAGGTGCTATTTTTTAGGATTGCACCCCCTTCTCCTGTTGAGAAGCAGAAAGTAAAATGAATTTGGACACAATCTGATCAACCTCTTCTATCGTGACATGTGTCAGTACATTGACTTTGAATTCTAATCCTTCCAAATCATCTGCACATATAGCAAAAGTGATTTCCCAATCTAATTCCTGTTTTTGGAAAGCATCTCTGATGGACAGGAGGTTCGATGCCTTAGCCAGATTCTGCTTCAGGACCGGTCCAGTAGAGAAGATTTCCCGTGTCTTGTCCTTTAGGTTTTCCAGCCGCATATCCTTCTCTCGGATAGTTTCCTTTTCAAGTATCTTTGCAGCTACAAGGTAAACCTTGTCTTTAATTTCTTTTATCTGCTTCTTAGCCCTATCAGTATCTGCCTTTACTTTCTCCAAGACTTCATTGGATGCAACCAATGTCTAGTGCCAACTTCTGAAGTCATATGCAGCTCCTGCTTCTGTTACATTTCCATCAATTAGTTCTTGCTTCAAAACTCCTTTCAGTTCTCTAAGGCATGGAATAATTCTTTCTTGGATGTCCTAAAGGTCGGCCCATGCTTTTGTCGTATTCACAATCCTGGAGAGTAAAGAGGAGGTTTGTCCATATGTTAGTGTTAACCTTTCCACAAGTGTGGCTGCCTCTTTACTTGTGCTTTCCATCCATGCCTTGGTCTCTTTGGCTGTTACTGCTTCTTCCTCAAAACTTTTGATTGTTTCTTGTGGATTCAAGAGTGGAGGAGCTTTTGGATTGGCTTGGTTAAGTGGCTTAGTCAAGTGTTGAATTTGCCTCAAGCGCTCAACTTCTTTGTTGTATTCCTCCTCCTTTTCTACTTCCTTGCCCACTCTTGCCTTCATGGAAGCATCTGAATTATCCAAGTCTTTAGCCTCCTGCTTCTTGGTAGTTGGTCCTAAACTGATTGCAGTGACTTCATATTCATGGGGATCAATATCTCCCTTTGCCTTGTCCACTTTTGGCACAGCAATTTGCACTGTCTTGCAGCCGGCTTCATCTCTTTGGATGGTGGAGAACCTTCTGGCTGGCGTCTTTGCGGCAACCTGTCCTAATCTGGCCAAGAAATCTGCCATATCATCTTCTTCTTGAACTTCTATTTCTTGTGTTTTCACTTTCAATCTTTCCTTCAACCAATCAGGAACAGTGGGCTGCTCAATGCCTTCCACTTCCTAATTGCCTTTTTCACACATGATATCCCGAAGGGCAGAAATCATTCCTTCTTGAAATTCTCCTTCCTCAACATCCATTTCATTGTCCGACTCTAATATTTCTGTGTTGGTAGGAGACGAAGACTGTCATCTTCTTGATGGGTTGACTCTACGTTTTCTTCATGAACTGGGGAAGGAATTTTCATCTCTGCCAATGACTTATCAATGGCCAATATGCCATTTATGTTTGTTGATGCGGCAGAACGAGATGGTTGTAGCCTTTGTTTCTTCTGAGCAAACCCTTCATTGACAACTGCCTTCCCTTTCTTTTTAGCACTCTCAATTGGTTTGGCACTTTGAGTTGCTTCCTCATTTGAAGAATATCCTTCTGCTTCACCCATCAAGTCATAAGTCAAGATTATATTTCTCTGTCTTAATCTATGACACTGCTGATCAACCCACCACTTGGAATATTTCATAACTGGCCACATCAACGTGGTCAAGTCTCATTGCTCTGGTTCTGACCATTTGATAGGAGAAAGAGGCGCATGCTCATCAAAGTTAGGTTGAGTATATTTTGAGTTATCTTCCAGTTGATCCGGCACAAGGAATGGTTCAGTCGTTCTGATCAAGCTTACTGGCAATTTGGACCATAGTCTTTTCCTGATGTCAAATTCATCTGCAGCATTTACCCAATAATCCTCTATGTCCACTCTATGTCTGGATCTTTCTCCGTTCATTGATCCATTATTGTTGTGAGGATCATAGTTGTTGGTGTAAATAATTATTCATCTTGGATATTATTACACCTTACTTAAGTGGAATATTAGACACTTGAAAAACTAGTTTGGGTATGAGACACTTGGGTGTTTGTGCCACATTGGGATAGTGTGTAGGAGAATTTCCACCTTTTGTGGACTTATCTTGTTGTTACACTCCACATTCAGTGGGTGATCCACCTCATGTGGAATATTATATTGTTTCTCCTACCTACCCACACCTATTTCCTACCTACCCTTGTTTTTTATTGAGCCACATGTCATGTTTGTGTGCTCACATATCCATATAGCCTTGCCTATATAAGCAGACTCATATTCATTGTATGTAACGCTTGATGATCTAGTTGATCAATATTTTCATCTTGATAGAATACAGTTTATTTCTATCATCTATCTTGTCTCTCTTATTTGTGCTTTCCATTGCCTCTTGATCTTGGCAAAATCTCACATGGTATCTGAGCCATTAGAGTGTCATTGGTTTGCCAATTGAGAGAAATTTGATGTTATTTGGGGTTTGCATTTTGGAGCTTTCTATTGCAGGTTATTATTGAAGCTTGACGGGTCAAAACCGAGGTCACCATTGGATTGAGGAGGTCCAAGAAAGTCAGTTTTGCCTTTTGTTTCATACAAATCGGACTTCGGAGGCCAAATCTAGAGGCATTTGAAGTTTGAAGCCGCGGCGGAAATTTTCCAAAAATTATAATTTTGCAGACAATTTTCAAATAGCGATATCTCACTCATCTGAACTCCTTTTTCCGTGCAATTTTTTTTGTTTTGGGGTAGAATTTCGTGATCTGTACAATGGTCCAGGATTTTTTTGATTTTCGGATATGGGTTTTTCGGTAATCGTGAAATCCCGATTTTTACAACTTTGGAGGCTTCGTTTGGGCTCATATGGACTCCTTTTCAGGGGCCCTTTTTTTTTGAAAATGCATATTTTTTCATCTGCTTTCATAATCTGCCATCTGTTTGCAGTGATTGAGTAGAAATTGTACTTTCAGTATTTGGCCATTCTTGGCATATTTGGTACTTGTATTTTGCTTGGATCTCAATTTAGATCACTAGCAGTATTTGTTGAAGTCTCTTATATCTCATTTTGAGAAGTTGTAAATTGAAATCAGAAGTCCACTTTGCCTTGTTTTGCAAGTGGCCCATTGTATACGCACTAAGTATAAAGTGCCAAATCACCTTTTTTGGGGGGGTGTCTTGTGTGATTGTGCCTCTCTCTATCTTGTGTTTTTTCATTTTGGTGCTATGGGTTCCCTAAATTTCCACTTTTAACTCATAATTATGCATCATGGAAGATTAAGACATGGAGTAAACCAATGGAAAAAGGACTCATTCATTATGTAAATGAAACTATAACAGCACCACCTGATCCTAAGGCTGATCCTAATGCTCAAATTGAATGGCTTACTAAGAATGCTATGGCACTTGGAACTCTTAGAAAGTATGTATCATATGACCTCATTTTTCACATTGATAAGTGTACAACATTTAAAGAGGCTTGGGATATTTTTCAGAAATTGTATGGTCAAGTTGATGAGATTAAGGGCTACAAGCTTGATAGTGAACTCACAACTTTGGATCCCAAGGATTTTGATACAATCCAAGATTATGCCACAAAAGCAACTGAGTTAAGAGCAAAGCTAAAGGATTGTGGAATTGACAAAAAAGATGCTCAATTGGTTTATAACTTGTTGGACAAGCTTCCTTCAGAGTATGCAGCCTTTGTATCTAGCTTTTACACCCATAGGTTAGCTCAAGGTTCCTCATACACTTCTCCCTCATTTGATTCATTCACGGAGATGTTGATACTTGAGCAATCTAAGTTGACCACGATGGGGATTCTCAAATCTTCAAAGTCACAAGCTTTGGTGGCTAATAAAGGGAATCAAAGTAATCAAGGAAAGGCAAGAATCAAAAGCAACCTAAGTCAAAACCACAACAAGATGGAGCACAATCTTCCTCTCCACAACAAGGTGATTCACCATTCTCACCTAAGAGGAAATCATATAAGGACAATCTTTTTTGTGGATATTGCAAGAAGTCAGGACATGATGAACATCATTGTTATAAGAAGGATATTGATGAGTTGAAGAATCTTCTTGAGAAGAATAGAATCAACCTACCTTCTCGAATGTCTACATCGGCTTCTTCTTCCAAGGATAAAGGAAAGGATCACTCTTTTGGGACAAATAAAGGAAAGGGACAAGTTCTTTGTGCTACTACAAGTCATGATTCAGGGAGATGGCTTCTAGATTCAGGGGCTTCTCATCATATGGCATCTTCGCAGTTTATGTTTTCTACATTTGAGCCTTGCCACATGCCGCAGATTTTTATGGGCAATCATACATACATGGATGTGATTGGGAAAGGATCTATTGCCATTGGGGATAACTCCTTCAATGATGTGTTGTGTGTACCCCCACTTGACAAATAATCTTCTTTCTATCTATCAAATCACACATGGGGCAACTAGGAAAACTGTGGAGTTCACACTTGATTCAGTTATCATTAGAGACTTGGAGAGTGGAGCTATCATTGCGACTGGGGTGGTTGATCATGCATCTCGGTTGTACTCTTTTTCAGATTTTGGTCCTATTGATGAGGTTGATTCTACCTATTTTGATGATTCAGATTTTGAGGAGAACTTTGGGCATTTGAACTTGGGGATTCTCACATGTGACCCCGTTCTTGAGTCTTGCATTTCATCTCCTCTTGATATCACACCACCTATTGCACCTGATGATGCAGCTAGTGCGACAATTTTGCCTTCTTATGATTCAATGCAGCAGGATATTTCATGTCTTCCAGCTTCAGTTGATTGGGATGCCTACTTGACAGACATTGCAGGTTTGTTTGTGAACTCCTACATTGCAGATTTGGGAGACACCATTCATGACATTCATCTTCTCTTTGATGAAGATGATCCTTCTTCGATTGTTGCGAGAGATCACTCTGACCCTCTTGTGCATTTTCTACATGATCAATCTTTAGAGGTTGACATGATTGTGGATACTTTTGTACAACACTTGGAGGAGGTCTCTTTATCTTTTGAGGAGACACATGAGTCTTTGGACATTGTTCTACATTCATCTCCATTAGATCTTGGAGTGCCTTTTTCAGCAGTGTGGCGCAGTTTACCACCTTTGGAGGGGGTAACCTTCAGCATCGACATGGGGACACTTGAGCAGTTTTCAAAGATTCCTTTTATCATGAGTATTTTTGCTTCATCTTCCCTCCATGGTTGGGGAGACTTTTTGGATACACCATTGGTTTTGTTTCTTCCTAAGGGGAGGAATGTTGTTCGATGTTCATGGAGCAGTTTCTTCATTCATCTTCGAGCTTCTATCATTGGTGCAAATTCCACATTGAGGGGGGCTTCCTAGTCTCTCTTCTTCTTCTCTCATATGGGGGGGATTTTTTCCTCACATGGGGTTTTGTCCTTCACATACTTCTATGAGAGTTCTTTGTATCTAGTTTTCATCTCTCTTTTGGGGGAGGGTTTTTTCCCATTGGGTTTTTCTCTCTTTCCCCGCTTTGTGAGAGATTTCATTGCATTGGTTTGCATGCATTTGCATTTGTTCATGGGTACCTAACATGGCCTCGTAGCTGGGACCCATCTTGCATTGCTTAGTTGCATTGTAGACTTAAGTGCATTCCCCTAAGTTGCACTTAAGGGGGGGTGTTGGTGTAAATAATTATTCATCTTGCATATTATTACACCTTACTTAAATTTACTTAGGTACATGCATTTCATAGTAGTTTGGGTATGAGACGCTTGGGTGTTTGTGCCACATTGGGATAGTGTGTGTAGGAGAATTTCCACCTTTTGTGGACTTATCTTGTTGTTACACTCCACATTCAGTGGGTGATCCACCTCATGTGGAATATTATATTGTTTCTCCTACCTACCCACACTTATTTGCTACCTACCCTTGTTTCTTATTGAGCCACATGTCATGTTTGTGTGCTCACATATCCATATAGCCTTGCCTATATAAGCAGGCTCATATTCATTGTATGTAACGCTTGATGATCTAGTTGATCAGTATTTTCATCTTGATAGAATACAGTTTATTTCTATCATCTATTTTGTCTTTCTTATTTGTGTTTTCCATTGCCTCTTGATCTTGGCAAAATCTCACAATAGTTAACTCCGGACCGGTAGAATGTAAAGGGATACCACTGCATCTCTAGCCTGACACTTTCAACTGCATGTGTTGTCGGACAAGACTCCTCCATATTTCCAATAAACAATGGAAAGGTAATTTCTGCCTTCTGCCTTATTCTTTTGAAGCTCTGATATGTTTCAAGTTCTCTGAGAACTTCAAGTAGGATCATCTTGTTGGTTGGATAGATCGGAAGTCGGTAAGGACGATTGTCAAAATCTTGAACTCTTATGTATTTAAATTTTGGAAACTGGATAAACCAAGATCCATACTTGCTGATTAAACTTTTGGCTTCAGGAGATAATCTTTGGCGAGTTCCTCCTTGTAATGTCCTTGTGATGTACATCAGGAATACATCATTGACTCGCTTGAAGTGGGTTTTCTCCTTAAGTTGTAGCTGGGGATAACAGTCATAAGACTTGAATTCATTTTCTCCATTGCCAACTACACCTCTGCAGATCAGTCCGGAATATCTAAAATTTCTGGCCAATGAGTAGATAATGTAGGAGCTCATGTAGAATGTCTTCGTCTTCTTAAAATTTATCAACTGTTCATGAAGATTGTTGCTGATTACGCGGGACCAATTGAACATTTTGACTCCCGAGGTAATTTCATCTATAAAATAGTACATCCATGTCTCAAATGGTGCACCCTGAGGGCTGCCCATTACTCTATTCAGCAGTAGGATGATATCACCATATTCTTCTTTGAAGTATCGAAACAACAGATACTTTGGCACTTTTCCCTGGGGTCTTTTCTTTTCCAAACCATGACTTGTTAATATTTGCCGCACAAAGTATAGACTCTGAAAGATTGGCTAAAACCCTTCCATCAGGTGCAATGATCTCTCTTGATTGTGCATTGTAATGAATAGCACATTCAACTATCAGCTCAGCACACTCCTTAGTCGAAGGAAATCCAGCTGCTTCGATGATGCCATTTCTCATCATCCGACAAGCAGTGGGTGTCGGGAGGTGTCCATCATGCCCGTACATTCTCTTTTTGAATTCTTCCATATCTACATGTCCAAGGTTAGTGTCTGTGACGTTCTTCCATTTAGATTTGATCTTTGATTTTGGCTGCACTCCCTTACTGGCGAACTTCATTGGTCCTTTTCTGGAAGGTGTTTCTTTGGTGGTCATCAACTTGCAAAACACATGAAAATTCAATATTATTTCGAAGGTTTTAATTCTGATTTTTGATCCTTTTTCTTGGAATTTTTCACTTTCGCCTGTTAAAAGGTTAAATTTCTGCAAAAAAGCAGACTAAATGTGAAGAATTTAGTCAAGAATTTGATAAATTTAAGAGAAATAAGACAGGATAATAAAAAAATTTAGTCAATTTCAGATTTTTTCTTAGAAACTGATCTTTGTGACTGAAATTCACCTTCAATTCTGAAAATCTGTCTTAAAATCAGAAAAAAGCACTTAATTTCTTGACTTCAATTCTGAAAATTGATTTCTTGACTTTCAAGAAATCAATTTTCACAAAATTTGAGAGAAAACTTCTTCTCAATCACTCTCCAAAATTTCCAACCTGAATAATGAATTTGAAAGTGACTTGTTGAAAATATATAGAGTTTAAGGTTTTTAAACTTAGAAGCTTCTTTGTTTTTTCAATTTTTTTTTGTGTTTTTTTGTGTTTTAATGTTTTAAATCTTTCCAAAATGGGAAGTTTTATTTCTCTCTCAAAATTTCATCCTTGGCTAAGGAATCTTCTAGAATTTCCTTTTAATTTCTAAAATTCTTGAATTTTTTTGAAAATATTTCAAAGTGTTGAAATTATTTTCCCTTCAAAAATAATTGTAAGTGTTGGAAAATATTAAAAATATTTAGTGTCAAGAAAAATTATTTTCCAACCCATTCATTGATTGACCCTTGATTGTCTTCGTGTCTTACACACAGGTTATGGGCGAATTTTCATTTGGTGTAGGCACTTCACATATTCCATTTATGCCTGGGTTGAACGTTGAAGGTCTATGTCTTATCCTTCTTGTGTTTGATCAAATTTCCAAGATGTTTGGGCTATTCCCTTTTGGCAAAACTTTATTATCATGTCCAAGCCCTTTGCCTTGTCCTTGTGAACCTTGTCTCATCATGGGCAGAGTCTAAGGGTGTTAGGCATTCTTTTATATGCCAAGATCGAATTTTGCATTGTGTTTGGCTATATGCCATGGTTGGACTTGAATGTTCATTTGTCAACGTCTTCTCAACCTTGTCTTGACAAACTTTGTTTTAATCCTCATTCTCCAAGTTGTCATCCTTTCATATCTTTATGCTTAGCTATGTGGACTTGGAAGATTATCGGACAACTTTCTCTTTCCCTTGACTTTATTGGGCATTGCTTTATCAAGTCTAGGCGAACTTGGATATGTCTTTGTCAATGTCTTGCTAGAGGGTAGATTTCATAAAAGTCTAGACATCTTTTTCTTTATTTGCTTTCCATCCTTCGAACCTTTGCTAACTTTCTTTTCCATGCCTTTCATTCCTTCTTATGCCTTCTCCAGCTGATTAGGATATGTTTTTGCCAAGGCGGACTTGGCATGTGTTTGGACATGTTTCCTTGGTCATTGATTTATGTTTTATCTCCTTGGGCTTGGCAGACTTGGAAGAGGCTTGGACATGTTGCCTTGGGCGGAGTTCATCCTTCTTGTGGCATGTTTAACTTATGCTTTATGCCTTCATGCTTTTCTATCTTTGTCTTGGGCGGAGTTCATGTCTACCTCGCCATTTTGCATATGCCTAGGCGAACTTTGCCAACCTTTGGACAATCTCTTCATGCTGTTGGGCGGAGTTTGAAGATTCCTCGCCAACTTTAAACTTGGTTAACTTTTCATGTGTATAGGGCGGACTTTGAGTAGGCTTGGACATCTTGTGTGCCATTATATCTTAGGCGGACCTTGAAGTGCATCAACTAATCTATGTTTGCTTTAGTCTTTCTCCTAGAGGGCGGACTTTGATAGTCTCTTTCCATACTTGCCTAGGCGGACTTTACCAACCTCTTTCTAAACTAGCATGGGCGGAGTTTGGAGGTGTCTAGCCAAGGGCGGACTTAATGCTTCTTTAGGCTGTCCAAGGGAGGACTTCATCTTCCTTGTGCCACCTTCCATGTGCCAATGTAGGGCGGACTTTAGACATGCTTGGACAATCCTCCAAGGCGGACTCCATGTGTCTCATGCCAAGGCGGACTTCACTCTTCCTTGGACAAGGCGGAGTTTGGAGAAGCTTGGACATGCTTCCACTTTGCTTTGCCATCTCTTCTTAATCTTGGTGAACTTGGAATCCTTTTGGCCATGCTTGGTGTGGCTTATCTTTAACCAAAGGTAGGAGTTTACTTGACTCTTGCCATGAGTTTCTTAACTGAATGCAGGAGTTTAGCATGTGTTTGCCAACTTGTTTGTGTATGGGCGGACTTGAAGAGAGCTTGGACAATCTTGGCTTGGGCGGACCTGGAGGATGTCCTGCCATTAGCCATGTTCAACTTCATGCCTTACAACTTGGGGCGAATTTCATCTGGACAGCCATGTGCCTACCTCCATTATCACCTTTATACTTTATCAGCGATGTTCATGCCAAGTTTTATCTAGAACAAAACCCTAATTAGGGTTACCACCTTGCTCATTATACAAAGACATAATTTTTCAAATCTGAGGACATGGGCTTTTGATCATATGGCTGATTTTCTGGAAAAAACCCTAATTAGGGTTTCCATCTTGCTTTTAACCCTTAGAGACCAATTTTTTTTTAATTCTGACAACATGGGCAATTATGATATGGGCTGAGGATCAAAACCCTAATCTCAAAAAAAGCAGAAAAAAGATAACCCTGCATTTTGTACTTAGAGGCTAAATTTCTCTAATCTGACAACATGGGCAGTGATCAAATAACATGAGGAACAAAACCTAGGTTCTACTTTCAAAAAAGCAGAAAAAAGCAAAAAGGAAGCCAAAAAAAGCTGCTTCCCGAAATGTGCCCAAAGTGCCAAAAACAAAACTTTCTATTTTTTTAGAAAAAAGCAAAAAAGCAAATAAAAGCAGAAATTCCTAAAAATAGAAAGTTGTCAGAAATGAACCAAAGCAATTGCGATCCTCGTCCTTCAGACCTTCTAAGCACTTTGGCAACATTCAAACATGATTCTGAGCAGCATGATTTCATTACTTGGCTTGGGATGACTTTAGAAACTTTGACTCAAAACTCTAAAAAAAAAATGGATTTACGAATCTGCAGAGCTAGGACAAAACCCTAAAAAGAAAAAATAGGGGGTCCCCATCTGGGATGTGTGAAATAGGTCACAATAGGTCCAAGATTAGTGCAACATTGTCCCTAATAAAGAGCCAATATTGTATGTTGAGGACGTGTCATTAATTGCAACAAATGTCCAAGAAAAATTCCCCCATTTTTCAGCTATGGAAGTAGTTGCACCATGTAATGATGATTTGCAATGTATGGAAATGATTGGACCCTACGATGATGATTTGCAAGATATTTGTTATGTTGTTGTGAAGAATGTTTTGACTTTGATTGACCCCCATAGAGAGGAATTGCAAGTTGATTAATGAAACCCTGATGATATTGGAGAGACAAAGGTTATACCCTATAGCTTGGGGCATAGGGATCCCTTTCTTCAGGATCAAAGATAGTGACATGCATTGGTCTAGGATCCAGGAGACTATGTCTTTGATAGTGCTACTCTCACAGTCAGTTGTAGTTTTTCCATCCCCTACATATTGACAAAACTAAAGTCAAACTTGATCAATGATCTTGTTGATGGGTTAGTTTGTAGTCATGAAAAGGAGGCTTTTGATTCATACATGACAAATCTAGGAAGGGCCAATGTGGACACTAAAGGACAAGGGACACATTCACCAAGTTGTCACTTCACTACACCTAAAGACCAAATGGAGTTAGTCGGGAAGTTTGATGTTAGAAGAAGGTAAGCAAGACAAGTTTTATTTTGGTGTTCAAGATTTTGTGACTAAGCTAGGTATGGTGTTGTGGGTTTTGCATTTCAAACAAATTGGAGGAATTGTGAAAAATGACTCCCCCAATTTTAAGCATCATGGATGGGTCACCATTTTGGGTGACATGTGATACTTCCATGTGGAGTTTCAATTGGCAACATCTACAATATTATTCTAAGGTGGGTCAACCATTAGAGGTTGTACTAGGTCTACCTTGGACCCACACTGCATGAAATTTGATTTTTCAAGGCTATCGTTGAGCATTAATATCATGATGAGTTGAGGAGGCATGGTGTTTTCATTGAAAGATTCCAAGGGGAAATTTTCTTTTACGATAGGGTAACATAGTATGAACAAGATGAGATGACTTATCTCCAACAAAGCACGAGGTAGTTCAGTCATGATAAGATGTTATCCTTATATAACAATGGTGGCACTCTCAGGACAGCAATGAACTTAATCTCTAGTCCTAAAATTTTGTCATCATGGGTAACGACCACCCTATTACTTCATTGGTATGCACATAAGTGGTTTTTTTAGGGATTCCCAGCTATGGTGAAGATCGATTTACAGCCAATGGTCTTTAATGGAAGGTTCTTAGTTTGTGTATGGTTGTTTACCACTCCTCTAGTATTGGAGTTGGTTGTAATATTTTAAGTTCTAGATGGTATAGGAGTGATACATTTTGAGAGGATTTCCTTGCATGGTAATATTAGGGGAAAGGTTCTGTTATGTGGGCAATTGTTTCGGCCATCCTAGCATTGATGTGGATAAGCTGCCAAGTGAATTGTGATGATTTATTTCCAACTCAAGGGTATAGTCATAAAATTCAGCTAGATGTTTGGGATCCCTCATCACATAAACAAGTGGGCACAACAACATGCTAACATAGGAGATGGATACGTGGAATGCAACAACTCATATGTCATAGGAGAAATCAGCATAATATGAGGCATGCCAAGTAAACATCCAATGGGAGTCCACTATGGAGTTGAAACCCAAGGGAGAGTAGGTAGAACTTCCAGGCATTGAAGGAGGAGATCCTATAGTGGTTATGATGGAAGACCATTGGGTGACAAACGTAACTTCTTCCAAGGGTGAGATACTTGATCCAAATGGTGTTTGGTCTAGTGTGGATGAGTTCAGCTTTACACTACTAGGGTGGCCACCAAATGGAACAATTGTAAGATGGAACCTTCTTGTTGAGAACCACCCACTTGACATAATGAGGAGTCTTGGTTGCAATAGACATGAGCCAAGGGCCACTTGTTCAGATGTTAGTTCAGCTGCCCTCAATATTTCCAGCATTGCATTCACTTCTCTTGTAGCCAAAGAAAAGTTCTCAGCAATTATATTTCTGATTCAGAGCCAAAAAAATGCAATGTCACAGCCATGATATGGTGCTACTACTAGTTGTACTTACATTGGTCACATTTCTTTGAGAAGTACAGTATAGAGGTAAAGTTCAAGGGAAAGGAGTCCATATAGGTGTGTTTAACCATAAGATTGAGTGATCTTCAGTCAGATGCTTTTGTTGGAATATTTTAGGCATTGCGTGGTTGTTGCTAGCTTCTGTGCTGCTGATTTTTGCAAGGGATTATCAATATTGCAGCTATTGTATCATTTTAATATTGCTGATTTCAAGGAAACAATTATTTCAGCTACTGCAATGATGTTTTGGGTAACACCCGGAATGAATTTTGTTGACTGCAACTTCATTCCACCTTGTATACAAGCTGAGTGGTCCAAACTCATAAGGGTTCTTGTCTATAGTACAATGATAGGATCCATTGGGAACTCAAGGGAGTTATCATCATACCCATTTGGGGGTCAGAGTGGCACAACAAAAACATGGTGGGAAATGCATAGAGCAGCACTTGGTCTTACGAGAGTTTGTCGATCACCAACATATGGATAGTTGGTTGTCTTCATTGCTTGATCGAAGTTGAAGATGGGAAGGCACAATATCTAAATCACATGAGCATTACTGTAGGATTCATGATATTGGCATGGAGACATTTGAATGTTCGGATTCGCTAAGACCCTTTGGAAGAACATGCATCATCATAATACAACTCATCAACATAGACTATGTTACTGGGTTCTTGTCTCAAAGGTCGGGTTTTGAGTCGGGTGCAGTTTGGGTTCTCACCTAAGTTCGTCCTTGGTGCATCCCTGACACTCAGGTTCTCTGTGAGTCAGTTTGGCTTAGCCAAACCTATATAGAACTTGGGCGTCAGGGATGCACTTGGCTGCGTGGACGCCAAAAAACGGCCCTGCCACTTTAAAAAACTCATTTTTTAATGCCTCAAATTGTTGACCAAACCCTAATTTCGCCCATTTGAGTCCATTTTGATCTTCTATAATTCTATTGCCTCATTCGTTGATTTCATTGCTCCATGCTTGCATTTTTCACCATTTTTTTCTTTCAAACTTGTTTTGAAGGTGGTTGCATTTTTCTTTGAAGGTGAAGGCCATGGAGGTGTGAGACACACATCAAAGGCTTAGGAATCATTGGAGAAGGCAGATTTAGCCATTAAAGGTGAGTGAATCCTCATTTTTTTCAAGTTTTTAATAATTTTTTTCGAGATTTTTAAAAAATTTTGAGTTTTTCTTAAATTTTATTAAGAAGTTTTGAATATTTTTTTACACTTTGTATGCATAATAGGGGGTTATAATGCTAATTTTTTTTCCAATTTTTTTCAATAATGTTTTGAGTTTTCCATTTTAGGTCCATTATTCATACATAATAGTTGCAAGTGGAAGCTCTGCCTCTAGCTCATCTACTAGGGCTTGAATTGAAGTGAGCACTTTTAAAATTGACGATGATTCGCCACTTTGGCATTATACAACAATGATCAAGCAAATGTTTTGGGGTGGGAGTTTTCTTTGGCAGTGTAACCATTGTGGCATAGAGTATACTAGCTCATACTTTCAAGTGAAAGGTCACTTTTGTGCCATCCTTGGACATGGAATAAAAGCTTGTAAGGGACCAGATAACAAAGGGCTGCCAAAAGCTCTAATCTTACAATATATTAGAGAACAAGAGGAAGCCAATAGGAGAAGCTACAAACCAAAGACTGATCATCCTCTTGCCAAGGTAACCTTGAAGAGGTCTCTTAGTGGCTCCACAAGACTAGCTGGCTCACATCCTTTCATGGCAATGTCACCACCTTTTGTACCAGAGGATGTTGTGGTTACATGGCAAAGAGGCCCATTGGATAGGGCCTTCAAAAATGAAAGCAAATAGATTGCAGATCAAACCATTGCTCGTTATATTTATGGAAATGGGCTTCCTTTCAACATTGTAAGATCACCTTATTTTCAAGGGAAGGTGCATACCCTTTGCAATACACCTGATTATGTTTGCCCCAAGTATCAAAAGGTGCAAACCACCTTATTGGCAAAGGAGAAAGCTTTTGTAGAGACACAATTAAGAGTCATCAAAGATACATGGCCTAAAACAGGTGTGTTCATCGTTTTTGGTGAATGGAAAGATTGCAAAAATAGGCCATTGATTAATGTTATAGTAGTGTCCCCTAAAGAGGCGGTGTTTTTGAAAGCAGTGGATTATGAGGGGCAAGTGAAAGATGCAAGTTTCATTGCCAATATCCTCATAGAATGCATTGACATAGTGGGGCCTCAAATGCTGTCCAAGTCATAATGGACAATGCTAAAAATTGTAGGGTAGTTGGGTCTATAGTGGAGGTGACATATAGTCACATTTTCTGGACACCATGTGCAGTCCACTCACTCAATTTAATATGCAAAAGATTGGCACACAAATTGATGTGGTCAAACAATTTACACGGAGGGTGAGGAGATTCAAATGTTGTGACTAATCATCACATGTCACAAGCCGTATTCAGGACCTTCTCCAAGTTGGAGTTGTTGAAGGTAATTTAAATTTTTTATTTTTTAATATTTTATTTTTTATTTTTTATGGTTGATATATGACGTGTATTTTTTTAATGCAATGTTAGGTTGCCGAAACATGATTTGTATCTCACACACTCCTCTTAAGATGACTTGTGAAGGTGCAAGATGCCTTGAGTGCTATGGTCATCAACATCTTGTGGAGTGTATGGAAGCAATCAAACAAAAAAAGATCCCAAAAAGTAAGAGCATTGATCCTTCATGATGATTGGTGGTATTGTGTGGAATATGTTTTGAGTTTCACCAAGCCCATCACGAGCATGATTAGGTATGCCAATACTGATCGCCCATGTTTGGGTGAAATTTATGATGACATGGACTGCAAGGTGAGTAAAATAATAACAATAATAAAGGCAAATTGTGCAGCAAATTGTTGTTGAATGTTGGAACAAGATGACCACCCCCTTACATCTCTTAGCATTTTCTTTGATGCCAAATTTTTATACCACAAAGATGCTTGCATTGCCAAGGAGGGTGCCACCATATAGAGATGTGGAGGTTGCTAATGGCTATAGGGCTGCATCTAAAAAGATATGTTTAGATGATGAAACAAGAAATATTGTCTTGATGAAGTTTGGCCAATTGGTATCTTCAGAATATCATGATACTATACCTCATGTTGCATATGGGATGGATGCTAATGAGTGGTGGTATGTACATTGTCAAGGCTCCATTTTCTTGCAATCTCTTGCAATTAAAATTCTCTCCAAGTATTTATATTTATATTTTTTACTTTTATCATTTTCTATTCGATGCTATCGTATTAAAATATATTTATTTTATAATTTATAATTATGTTTGAACTTTTAAGTTTTTAACTAAATATTGTCTACAAACTCAATAGATTGTAAGTTCTTCAGCTGAGTGGAATTGGAGTACATACTCCATCCACTTGGCCATGCAAAAAAAGGAGAGGATTTGGTTTACATGCACTCCAACCTTCGTCTGTTGTTACATAAGAAACCCGAATATAATGTGAGTGCAACAAGGAATTGGGATCTAGACCTTGAGTGTGCTGATTTAGACGCTACAATTGCACAACTTGCCCTAGTCTCTATATATGAGGCAGCTTTAAAACTTGACATAGATGTAGTTAGTGGTAGTGGCAATCCAATGTATTATGGTTCAAGTGATGTTGAAGTTGAACCAAATGATGACCTTGGGCTTGATGCTTTTGATGAAGATTTATATGGAGATTAAATCCCACATGGCTTGTAATTTGAATTTTCATTGTCATGACATTTTGAGACTTGAAAGTTGAATATTATCATGTTTGCAAATTATGAATATGAAATTACAATATTATGAATATTTATTGGCAATTATGGATTTATGTATGGGAAAGGTACATTGTGTGGATTATAATAATCATAATTTTGATATTTCAACACATACACACGCATATGTGTGTGTGTGTGTGTGTGTGTGTGTGTGTGTGTGCGTGCGTACCCAAGGAATTTTTTTTGTTGTACCCACAAATCCTTACCTGTACTCAAATCGGTAACTTAGGCATAGAGATATTTAAGCATCTCAATTTGCATTGTTGAGGACAAACAACCATGGGGAGGGAGGATTTGTCATGAGAGGAAGCTGCCTCTAATGTTCTGTTATCTTTCTCAGCATATTCATCCTCAAAATTACAGCAGGTCTACCCATAACAGGAGAATACAAGAGTTAGTCTTTTGCTGATCAGGGCACTAGCCCTTCAAATCCCACAAATCTCGGGCAAAGAAACTCTTTTCTTGTTGGAATTGAATGGTTTTACAGCCAACTAATGTGTCATCCTCCATACATCCTCAAAATTCTGCAGTTTGTTAGTTCTCACCAATGAATATATGTGATACTTTATGACAACCAAATTAAAATTGTGCGATTACACATTTTCCATGATGAATTGGTTAGTATCCATATGAAATTGAAGGTGACTCTACAATTTCATTGATTCTGAAATTGCTGAAAATTAAATGAATCGTCATATATACTAGAGAAGATGTTTTCTGAAATCATTAATACTTCTGGTAAAAATGAAATTTGTCACAATTTTTCAGGAATACCAGTTAGGAGCATAAAAGTCCCTTTTGAAGCATTCTACTTCTCAAGCCATGCATACATAGTATGAGAATTTTCTTGAAAACTTGTAAAATTCTCCGCCCCTTTCTATTCGGTTGGTTGATTCATGCCTGTGAAATAAGCTTTTTTTACTTCTATTATCTGCACTATGTATGGCTATCTGACTTGGCATCAGTTGCAGTGGGAATGATTCTTTAAAAAAAAAACAGCCAGAGCCGTATAAAGATGCTTTGACATGAAGTGTGCTTGATTTCTGTTTGATGCAGAGATTAGAAAATCGCCATACTTGGCGAGTCTGAGTCCGAGACATGCTCGCCGAGTCTCTGGAACTCGGACTCGGGCTCGATTGAGTTTGGTGAGAAAACTCGGCAGACTTGCTGAGTTGGCGAGTTTGGCATAAACTCGCCAAACTCGGCGAGTCCAGCGCCTGAAACTCGGCTACTGGCCGGGTTAAGTAAAATGACAAAAAAAAAACATTTTAAAAAGTTTTTTTTAAAATGAATGGTCTCGTCTTTGTTCACTACAACCTCCGCCTGAGAATGAGAAAAATTAGGGTTACAACATGTCAGCCAATAGAAAAATAACACCCGACGCCTTTATTAAATAATAAGTTTTTTTGGCCTCGTGGGGTGCTGGCCCTCGACCCCACCCTGTATCGCGCTGCCCTTTGACCCCACATTGGGGGCGCTGCCCCCAAACCCCTGTCGAAAAATATGGGGGGAAATTGCATCACTGATTGGATTGACCAGGTAGATATAGAGGCTGAAACTGTAGCCATGGCAGAGGAGGAGCGGAGAGCACGAGCACAGACAGGAGATTCAAAGGCAGATAGTGACACGGATGTTCTTGATGTTGGTGAGCATGGCATGGTGTCACGAGGAGTGGCTATGGCTGTCGAATCATCCAAGACCTACCTTAGATGCCTTCGCAGGGGGCTGGGGTCGTAGGGTGCAAGCTCCTCTGAGCCATAGGCTTGTAGTTGTATTTACCTTTGGTATTTTTATGAAACATTTGATGATGATCATATGATGACATGGATTTTTTATTCCATGAGTTTTGTTATATTGTATACATTTGACAATATTTATATATCTATGTTTGTTATTTCCTTCGGCTACAATTTGCGTTTATGCTTATATGATTGATGTATACTTGTGTATGTAATCAAATGAGCTGAGTTTGATGATGTTATTGTGTCTTTAAGGTGTATTCAATAAAGGGTGCCTGAAACAAGTTTTAAATCTTTAAAAATCTCTAAATCTCTTGAGTTTTTCACTTTCCCGAGTCCAGCCGAGTCTGACTCCGAGTCTGATTCGGCCTTGCCGAGTCCAAGCTGAGTCCAAGTCCCGTTTCTTTGGTTTGATGTATATACAGAATTTTAAAAAGTGTGACATAAAATTGTGAAATAAGACAGGTTATTGCATTAGCATAGTTATAATTTATAACATCAACTATGATTATATCAGCTTTGATACAAATTCTAACTGAAGAGAATTGAACCGCATTTAATGTTTCAGTGAATGCGGATAGTATACTGTATATGTATATTTTGATTTTGAGTGTAGCCATAAAATTAACATCATGTACAGTTTTATTGTTATGCAGGGAAAAAGTAGACATTTTCATGTGCTTAAATAGCCAAGTTGGTTTTGCTTTTTTTTGGGGGGGTTTTATCAGTGTAGTACATTCTTATACATTTCAACTTGGTTTTACTTTTAGGTGTTGTCCCTAAATCACTACCACATGTGGAAATTTTCTGGAAGGAAAAGGATGATGATTCTGAATGGGTAAGCATGTGTAGAGCCAGAGCCATTTGAGTAGTATACTTCTTCAAGGTTGTACATGCAAGCATTTGGTTGCATCAAATACATATTTAGTGTACTATAATGTATGTTGCATCTGAAAGATTTCCTTATTGGCTTGTTGCACTTTTATTTTACCAGTCTAGGGCAGATGAAATAATTTGTGCAATTGAAGATGACTATGGTGGAAATAGTAACGTAAAAGGAAATCTGGATCTCGTTTCTGAGCGCTCCTCAGTTTTGCAATCACCTCTAGCTACACCAAGAAGTTCCAGTCGTAATGAACAATATGGATTTGGTTCTTTTAAAAAGCCTCCTCAGTTAACAGCGTTATCTTCAGAAGCAGTCTATGATACTGGTGGAAGTAAGTCTGTAATGCTTTCTTGTAAATTATATTGTATTATGTGAATGCAATGATTCTATTCTCCTGATACTAAGGACAGAAAACAACTTTTTCTTTAATAATTGTACAGTGTACTTATATTTGTTCTGTCATTTCTTAAAATATCTTCAAAAGGGTTTGTGGTACTGTTCAAATGTAACACACACACAAACACACATGCACACGCAAACACACACACCCGCACACACATGCACACACACACATGCACATGCAAACGCACATGCACTCACATACGTGCACACAGAAAACTATATATATTGCCATCCCCCAGCCATCCCCAAAAAATGGCCCTTAAGACTGCTGACCCCAAAACATGTCCCTGCTGTTCTGCCATCCCCATCCTGGAAATGTCATGGAACATAGCTTTAAAATGCTCATCATACAAGGGCATTTAAAGCAAAAGAAATTTGTTATCAAAATTGTGCAGCATTATTTAGGGTAGAAGATTTTCCTTAATTATGCCCAATCCCTTATCCTCTGGAGGAGATGGAAAATAATTGAGAAAATCTGACAGAGGAACATCCTCCCATGCAAATATGAGAACCTTCCAATTGTGTCAACCTAATTAGGACAGCTTGACTTGTTGTAGCAAATGATTGTGGACATACAACGACCTCTTCTTAACATGGAGTTAAAGGTAAGGAACCTATTTTATATTAATATCTACGTTATAAGAACTCGTTCTTTTGCTGGATCTATTAATTCTATTCCACCAACCATTTATTCCTATGGTCAAATTTAAGACCTTATCTTGGCATTATTGTTACCAGATATCAGGAAGGAATTTTTTGGGGATTTTCAAAGAAGTTTATAAAAAGATCTAAGAAAGGAAAATATTAAAACACAGAATGGCACATGCGAATTAGAAGAATCATCAAATTAAACTACACACAATAAGAAAATGACGTAAAAATATGATGTCAAAATATCACATATAAATCATGAAAGACAAATTATTTAATAGAATTATTACTTCCACCATAGTCATCTTTCATATAGTAGGTTAAGCCATTGATTTAACGTAGAAAATTTTCAGATTATATCTTTTTATTTCCAAGAAGAACCACTTCAATATATTGTGGTGAACAGAAATTTCCTTTTCCATAGCAGAAGATTCACCCATCAACAACTCAATAATACGAGACAAGTCACTAAGCTCAGAAGCTGAATGGCATAAAACGGAAACCTAGAGGAAGGGCTTGAGCACAAGTCTTCTCCCATACGTAAACCAAATATGACAGCTACATCTTCCACAAACATTTTTGCTTTGCTCTTCTTTTGGGCAATCTCATCCCCACTGAGTAATTCTTTCCTCATTCAACTTCTCTGACATCATCCAAGGCCAACTCCTCAACACCACCCCCTGTAAGGGAAACAATGTCTTTTCCTTTTGCCTTGGTCCAAATCAGATGAACCCTGCCCTCTCATCATAGGGTTCAGGGAGAGGTGAGGGGCCAGGTTAAGGGCACAGGACACCATTCTTTTTAAATTTTCATTTGTTATTAATGTATTAATAGAAATTGTGGGGAATTGCCACACCTCATTTTTTTATTACACCGAAGGTGTTCCTTTATATGAAGTGAATGACCTGTGAGTGTTTATCTACGGCTGTGCTAACCTACGTACTGCTGCAAGACGATTGAACAAATTTTAGCCGGTCATCACTTTTCAAAATTTAGCCATCGCCTGCCTGTTTTTATCCACGATTTTTTGACTTTGCCCGGTTTCCTGTTCCTGCAGGCTTTGGCTTTGGCTTTAATTGTTCCATTCATTTTTTTGGCCGTTGATGGTTCACGAATTTTTTTTAATCTGATAACTTTTTTCATATTTTAAAATGTGTTTCACTTTTACTGAAAAGCTTAAAGTTTTTCTTATTTTAAAATTTATTTGAATTCATATTTTTTTATTTATAAATATAATTTAAAATAGTTAATTACATATTTAGAAATTTATATTTCAGAAGGAATTAAAGGTAACAACAAAGAAGAAAAGAACTCAAAAATAAATTAAAAAATAACAATAAAGCTAAAAATGAGAATACAAGGAATAACAAAAACAATGAAAATGTGCATATATATATATAGAATAAAACAAGAAAAACAAAAATCGAAGAACTAATAAAACAACAAACAATCCTAAATAACATAATAAAAATATAAATAAAAACAAATGAAAAATAAATTAAAAACAATACAAAACCAAAAAGAAAAAATAGAATAATAATGAATAACATGCAAGAACAAATAAAGACCAAATTAGCAGTATAACAAAAACAAAAGAGAAATAAAATTCAAATCAAAACCAGAAAGAAGAAAAAAACAAAGTAATAACTAAATCACAATAAAAATAAATTAAGAAAAGAAAAAAAGAAACAAGAACCAAGAAAGAAGCGATTAGAGAGTAGGGAAGAGACAGACAGGGAGGGGAGGAAGAACAAAGAAAACATGGAAAGAGGAGGGGAAAAGAAAGACAAAGAGTGGGGCAGGGTTCATTTATATATATATTTTTTTGGTTTCTTTCATTAGTCATATTTTTGATATTTTATTGTTCTCTCTTTTTATTTTTCCCCTGCCCCGTTCTTCGTTGCTCTTTTCCCCTCCTTCCACGCTTGTTTTCTTTGTTCTTCCTCCCCTCCCTGTGTTAGTTTGTTAGTTTGTTAGCTTGGACAGCTGTTTGTCCATTTGCTAAATAATTAGTAAATAATTGTTTGCTAACAAATTTAGTTAGAGTTCAAACAATTTTATTAATTATTTGACTCTTTTTAGAAACTTCTAGCAACCAATTTGATTAGGGTTGTTTAGTTGTTTTTAATCTCAACCGTTGATTGAGAATTAATCTCGGCCGTTGGTTTTCCAACGAGAGTAGTATATAAGGGGGTCAGGGGGCATTTGGAAAACAATGAATGAATGAATTGTGTGAAGAACTTGCAGTGTTAGCAAGTAGTCTTGCAGTGTTAGCAAGGGCGCAATGATAGCATTGGGATAGTAGCAGGGTGGAATCTCAGCAAGAGGATTAGGAGATCGTCGAAGCTCTATCAGTAAGAGGCAAGTAGTATTTGTATCTCTTAATTTGCTGAAGTTTAATATATTTCTCATCTGCAGTACTGGTTTTCCCTTCGGGGTTTTTCCAGGGACAATTGTCCGAAAATATTGTGTTCATTGTGTTGCGCATTTATATGGGTTTGTGAAATTGCAATTGTGTTATTTTCCAATATTTGTTGCTCAAATAATCTATCAAAGGTAGGAGGATAATAATCAGTAATTGTAATAGATTTTTCACATGGTATTAGAGCTAAGTTAAGGGTAGAAGAGATTTACCCTAGGCGAAGGAAACTGAGGGTTTATAAAACCTAGTTTAACCTCTTTAGAATTTTTATTTACTTTAACCTTTGAGATGGCCTCGGTTTAAGAGATCAGGATAGATTGGATGGAGCTTCTAATTTTGGTGTCTGGAAAGCCAGAATTTCTTTATTGCTAGAAGAGAATGGTATCAAGGAATATGTTACCACTGTTGTGACTGTACCTACAGATGCAACACAGCTTGCAGCATACAAGAAGGATAATTCCAAGGCAAGGAGGCTAATCTTTGATGGTGTCAAGGACCATACAGTTCCACATATTGCAGAGTTAGATACTGCAAAGAAGATGTGGGATGCCATTTTGAATCTGTACCAGAATGCTACCACTAATCGGAAGCTGATTCTTAGAGAAAAGCTGAGGAATACTCGAATGAATAAGGGAGAAGACATGACAAGTTACCTCACCAGACTCAGACTTGTCAAGGATGAGTTAGCGGCTGTTGGAGATAAACCAAGTGATGATGAGCTAGTACGGATAGCCCTAAATGGGTTTTCTAAGCAATGGGATGGCTTTGTTCAAGTTGTTAATGGACGAGACACCTTACCAAGTTGGGATCGACTTTGGAGTGACTTCACTTAGGAGGAGCTTAGACTAAGCCTTGTCAATGGAGCCAACAATAAGAGTCAGAAAAGTGAGGCAGAACAGGAGAACGTTGCCCTAGCGGGTAAAGGAAAAGCAAAGAAGGGGTCCAGCAAAAGATCAAATCCACAAGGTGAGAAGAAGAAGAAAGACTTGTTGAAGATCAAGTGCTACAACTGTCACGAGTTTGGCCACTATGTCAGCGATTGCCCAGAAAGGAAGAAGAATGACAAGAAAGGCAAGAAGCAAGTTGCAGCTTCAGCAAGTGCAGATGAGCTCTCGAATAGAATGGAAGATGAGTTTGCACTCATAGCGTGAATGGTTAGCTCAACCTCACAGAGTGTTTGGTACATAGATAGTGGGGCGTCATTTCATATGACAGGAGTTAGAGAATACTTCTCCAGTTATAAGGAGGAGAGCACCAGAATCTAGATCTCTATGGGAAACATGTCCAAACTCAACTCAATTGGGAAAGGGACTGTTCAGTTTCAGAGGGAGAATGGTAAGATGATTCCTCTTCATGATGTGTTGCATGTTCCAGGCTTAGGGATGAATTTGATTTCTGTATCTGTCCTTCAGGACAAAGGGTACAATGTACTCTTTAGAGGGGCACATGTATTGATTAAGCATAAGGATTGGAAATCACCCATAGCTATTGGAGTTAGGTGTGGTCGACTTTATAGGTTGCAGTTTGATACTCCTAAGGTACTCATGAGCAGCAGTAATCCTAGAGATCTTGGAGAGCTATGGCATAGGAGGATGGGCCATATACATCATGGAGCACTTAAATTGCTTCATGAGATTGTGACAGGTGTTCCAGAGGTGAGCACAGAGCATGATGATGTATGTAAGGGATGTGTGTTGGGGAAGTTTGTGAAAGCAACTTTTCCAAGGAGTGACACTAGATGCAAGGGTGTTCTTGATCTAGTACATTCAGATGTATGTGGACCAATGTCGACGAAATCTCTCAGAGGGTATGAGTACTTTAGTACTTTTATTGATGATTTCTCCAGGAAGACCTGGATATACTTCTTGAAGACCAAGGATGAGGTTTTCAATCGCTTCCAAGAGTTCAAGGCTCTTGTGGAGAACTCAACAGGAAGGAAGATAAAGGTTCTTCGGTCAGACAATGGAGGCGAGTACAAAGGGAATAAATTCCAAGAGTTTTGTACCAGGGAAGGAATCAAGAGAGAGTGGACTGTTCTTTACAACCCGCAACAGAATGGGGTTGCTGAGAGGAAGAATCGGTCCATATTGGAGGCAGCAAGGGCTATGCTACATGATCAGGACTTGCCCCATTACTTATGGGCAGGAGCATGTAGTACGACAATATACATACAGAACAGAGTTCCACATAAGGTGCTAGGGAAGATGACACCAGAGGAAGCATTCACTAGGAAAAAGCCAGATGTTAGTCACTTTAGGACAGAGAAACGAAAATCGCCTAAACTCGCCTGGACTCGGCGAGTCCGAGTGCGAGTCACCTCGCCAAGTCCTGGGGACTCGGACTCGGACTCGGCCGAGTCTAGGCGCCAGACTCGCCGAGTTTGGCGAGTTTGGCGAGTTTGGCCGAGTCCCGTGCCTGGGACTCGGCCGGCGGCGATGTGAAAGATAAGTTGAAAAAAAAACAATTTTAAATGGTTTTTTGGCTCTTTTTTTTTGTGTTATTTTTGTTTTATACCTAAAAGTGACTTTCATTTCATTCATTTGCAAAAATAGGAGGAGTAAAGTGAGATAAAAAGAATAACAAGGGTGCATTGAAGAAAAACCAGCAAGGAAGATTTCTTCAATTTCTTCAATTTTCTTCAAGAGTTCTAAGAGGTAAGTTGGTAACATTGTTTTTTTGAGATTTTTTTGTTTCTTATATGTAAAAATTCATTTTTCTATTCTTTTTTTTTTGAAAGTTTTACATTTTATTCCAAAATCTTTTCTATGTTACTATGTAGGCCCAGGGTTTGTAATTTTATTTTTTTTAAAGTAGGGTTTGACAAACCCTACAATTTAAAAAAAATAAAATTGCAAACCCTAGTTACCCTACTTTAGCTTTTTTGAAAAAAATGTTCAATGAGAATGAAATTATGAATGCACAAATAGAATGAATGTCTTAATTTATTTTTGCATTTGTAATGTTTTATTGCAGCAACCTTCACATTCTTATTTGCCTCAAGTTTCACAAAACAATCATACAATGTCCTCTTCTAGACCTCCCATTAGAAAGGACCCTGCTTGGAAATATCATGAGGATTTTCCAGGGCAAAGAAAAGGGCAAACAAAGTGTATATTTTGCAAAACAATATTCCATGGAGGCATATATAGATTGAAATACCATATTGCTGGTGTGCGTGGGCATGATGCCGACCCATGCACAAAAGCAGTCACTGAGGCCGTACGTGATTGCTATGTAATGGTTGAAGAAATTGAAAGGAAAAGGAAAGAAAAAGAGGATCTCACAGTCATTGGGAGACATGCACCTTTAGGAACAGGGACACAATTAGGTTGTGTTGGAGGGCCTTCTTCCTTACCTTCATATCATCCCACTCATTTTGCTACTACTCATGCTTCCGGTTCTGCTTCTATAAGTGCCAGTGCTAGTGCCAGTGCCTCTGCCCCTTCTCATGTTCCTAGCACTGGCAGTGGTAGTGGGAATGTTAGCATTGGACCTAGGATTCGTAAATCTAGGTTGGATACCTTTTTTGCACCTCGCACTACTCCTGGGTCCCAACAGTCACTTGAGAGCATGGGTTGGAACAAGGAGGCCCATGATGCTGCTAAAATGGCAGTTGGCAGATTTTGGATCTATGGCAGTATTCCATTCTTCACAGCCAGGTAAATGTTTTATGTTTGATTGTTTTAATTTTTATAATTTGATTGTTCGTATTAATTTTTGTTGTATATAGTTCATTATACATAGTACATACTTATCTCATTAAAATTATTTGTGACAGGTCACCTTATTGGCAAGAAATGGTTGATGCCCTTACCATTTGTGGGGCGGGGTTCAAAGCCCCTTCTGAGTTTGATTTGAGCGGACCCATTTTGACTGAATTGGTGAATGATGTGAAGAAAGAATTGGGTGATCAACGCCAAATATGGAGCACTAAAGGTTGCACCATCATGACTGATGGTTGGACAGACAGGAGAAATAGAACTCTCCTTAATTTTCTTGTTTCTTCCGCAGGTGATTGATTAATTTTAGTTTCATTTAGGCATTAATTTTTTATTTTTCATTTAATGATTTATTGAATGATCATTGATCTTGCTTTATTTTTTTATTTCAGGGGGCACCGTTTTCATCAAGTCTATTGATGCCTCCGCCCATTGCAAGAATGCCACCTACCTATGTGAGCAGATAGAGGAGGTGATTAATGAGGTGGGTGAAGAGAACGTGGTACAGGTGGTGACTGACAATGCACCAAATTATGTTGCTGCAGGTAAACTTTTGATTACAAACTAATTTTGTTTGCAAATTAATTTCTATTTTGTAACCTCATTAATTACAATGCAACAAATTATGTTGTTGCAGGCAGACTATTGATGGAGAGGCACCCATCTATAGTTTGGACTCCATGTGCCGCCCATTGCATTGACCTCATGTTAGAGGATATTGGAAAACTTCCATGGGTCAAGACATGTGTAGAAAAGGCAAGAAATGTGTGCAAATTTGTATATAATCATTCATGGGTGTTGGCTCTTATGAGACAATACACAGAGCATAAGGAGTTAGCTCGTCCAGGAATCACAAGATTTGCCACAAACTTCATCACATTGCAGTCCATGCTTCGTTGTAAGATGGCCTTGAGACGTATGATTGTTGGTGAGGAGTGGTCTTCCTCATCCTATGCTGCCACCCCAGCAGGAAAAGATATGGCAGACTGCATTTTTGATGAGCGAGGCTTTTGGAGCCCTTGTGATGAGATAGTGAAGGTAATTTTTTTATAAATTCTACAATTTTTATTTAACTTTTTGTTTTATAACTTATTCATCATATTCTCTTATTTGCTCATGTTTTAAATTACACAATATTTTCAATTTTACAGTTTGTTAAGCCCTTGGTGGTTTTGTTGCGAGTTGCGGATGGAGAAAACCCTGCAATGGGCTACATATATGAGGGCATGGATAGGGCGAAAGAGGGCATCAAATCTATCTATGCAGGAGATGAGAGCAAGTATGGTCCCATTTGGTAGATCATTGATAAGAGATGGCATCATCAGCTTCATAGGCCCATCCATGCAGTAGCCTATTATTTGAATCCGGCATTCCATTTTAGCCCTACTTTCAGGGCTGATGCGGAGGTCCTTGATGGGCTATACTCAGTCATGGAGAAGATGGCACCTGTTGGTTGTACTCAGTCAGATCTTATGCGAGAGCTACAGTTGTTCTCAAATGCACAAGGGGAGACCTTTTCTTGTCCTATCGCCAAAGAAAGTAGGACAACTATGATGCCAGGTAAAAATAAATTGTAAGGCTTAATTTTAGTTTTATTGTATATTGTTAAATGAGTTTATGAGAGACTGATTTTATTTATTTTTCTCATTTCAAACTCAGATAATTGGTGGAACTTTTTTGGCCCAACGACACCAAATCTTCAGAAGTTGGCCATTCGCATCTTGAGCCAACCATGCAGTGCATCTGGTTGTGAGCGCAATTGGAGTATGTTTGAGCACATACACTCCAAGAGGCGCAATAGATTATCCGTGGAGAAGATGAATGATCTTATCTTTGTTCACTATAACCTCCGCCTGAGAATGAGAAAGAATGCATTAGCTGACATCTCTCCTATCATTCTAGATGAGGTTGATCCTGAGGCAGAGTGGGCCATTGAGATAGATCCTGTGGCTGTCTTTAGTGATGATGACACTGATTGGATCGACCAGGTAGATATAGAGGCTGAGGCTGTAGCCATGGCAGAGGAGGAGCAGAGAGCACGAGCAGAGAGAGGAGATTCAGAGGCAGATGGTGATAGTGACAGAGATGGTGACAGTGACACAGATGTTCCTGATGTTGGTGAGCATGGCGTGGTGTCACGAGGAGCGGCTATGGCTGCCCAATCATCTATGACCTACCTTAGACGCCTTCGTAGGGGGGCGGGGCCTTCATCGGAGCCGACGTCGGGGCCGGAGGGTGCAGACTCCTCTGCGCCATAGGCTTGTAGATGTATTTACCTTTGTTATTTGTATGGAACATTTGATGATGATCATATGATGACATGGATTTTTTATTCCATGAGTTTTGTAATATTGTATACATTTGACAATATTTATATATCTATGTTTGTTATTTCCTTCAGCTACAATTTGCGTTTATGCTTATGTGATAGATCATAGATGTATACTTGTGTATGTATTATGTAATGAAATGAGCCAAGTTTGATGATGTTATTGTGTCTTATTCAATAAAGGGTGCATGAAACAAGTTTTAAATCTTAAAAAATCTCTAAATTTTTTGAGTTTTTCACTTTCCCGAGTCCAGCCGAGTCTGGAGCCGAGTCTGACGCCGAGTCCCGAGTCCGAGTCCGATTTGGCCTTGCTGAGTCCGAGCCGAGTCCGAGTTTCGTTTCTTTGCTTCAGGATCTTTGGGAGTTTGGCATATTGTCACATTCCAAAGGATACACGTACCAAGTTAGATCAGACTGTAGAAAGAGGGTACCTTGTGGGGTACAGTGAAACCTCAAAGGCATATCGGATATTCATTCCAGGGACCAAGCGGATTATTGTTCGACGTGATGTCAAGTTCATGGAGGACAAGGCATTTAGAAGGTCCAGAGATTTGCCAGCAGATTATCAGAGTGAGCAACCGACAAAAGCTCCAAGGATAGCTCAATCGAGTCAAGGGCAGCAAAGCTCAAGTACAGTTACTAGTACAAGCATAGGCTCAGGTAGTGAGAGTTCGCAGAGTATGGAGCAACTGGTGCAACAAGAGATGCATCAAGAAGACATGGAGGTTGATGTTTCATCCTCTACAGTTGGCAGTAGGAATCATGAGGTTCAGCCGACACAAAAGAATACTCAGGAGTTAGTGGGTACTCCTAGGAGGAGTAGTAGACAACGGAAACAACCGGCTAGGTATGATGACTATGTAGCATTAGTTGGTCAGTTGGTAGATAGTGAACCTTCTAGCTACCAGGAGGCTGCACAACATCAAGTGTGGCAAGATGCAATGGTTGAGGAGTATACATTAATAATGCAGAACGATGTGTGGGAAGTAGTTCCTAGACCAACAGATAGAGCTCTGGTTGGATCACATTGGATCTATAAGATCAAGCACGGTGCAGATGGTAGCATCGAGAAATACAAGGCAAGGTTTGTGGCAAAAGGGTTCTCTCAGAAGGAGGGAATAGACTATGAGGAGACATTTGCTCCAGTTGCTAGGTATACTTCTATACGAGCTGTAATCTCAATTTCAACACAAATGGGATGGCAGATCCATCAAATGGATGTCAAGACAACGTTCCTAAATGGCGAGTTGAAAGAGGAGGTATACATAGAACAACCAGAGGGCTTTGTAGCACACAACAAAGAGACCTACCTGTGTAGATTAAAGAAAGCTTTGTACGGACTCAAGCAGGCTCCCAGAGCGTGGTATGAATGCAATGATAGTTACTTGCAGGAAATGGGCTTTGTGAATAGTGAGGCGGATGTTAATCTCTACTACTTGGTGGTTGGGGGTGAGATTCTCATTCTTGTTCTATATGTGGATGACTTGTTTCTAACAGGTTCACTAGGGCTCATAGAAGAGTGCAAGAGGGACTTTGCAGTAGAGTTCGAGATGAAGGATTTGGGACTTATGCACTACTTTCTAGGCATGGAGGTATGACAGACAGATGGAGAGATTTTCCTTGGACAAGGGAAATATTGCATTGAAATCTTGAAAAGGTTCAGGATGGAAGATTGCAAAGCCATGTCTACACCTATGATCACGAATTGGAGGAAGGTAGACACATCCAGGGAGAAGGATGTAGATCCCACCTTATACAAGTAGTTGATTGGTTCTCTCATGTATTTGGTCAACACCGGGCCAGATATAGCTTTTGCAGATAACTCTCTTAGTCAGTTCATGGTTGAGCCAAAGGGAGTGCATTGGACAGCAACAAAGCATGTGCTGCGTTATTTGCGAGGTACAATCGAGTATGGGATTAGATATGTTCGAGTTGAAGGAATCAGGTTGATGGGCTATACTAACGTAGATTGGGCAAGCAGTACAACAGACAAGAGGAGCACTTCGGGGTGTTGTTTCAGTTTGGGATCAGGAGTTGTCTCTTGGTTCAGTAGGAAGCAGAAGTCTGAGGCTTTGAGTTCTACAGAGTTGGAATACATAGCAGCTAGCATGGCGACATGTGAAGCTATATGGCTTCGGAAGTTGCTAGTAGCCTTGTTTGGTCAGAAGGTGGAGACTACAGTGATACACTGTGACAATCAGAGTTGCATTAAGTTGACTGAGAATCCGGTGTTTCATGATAGGTCGAAACATATAGACATCAGGTATCACTTCATCAGAGATTGTGTACAACGTGGAGTTGTTCAGCTACAGTTTATACCTACAGGTAGCAGACATTCTGACAAAGGCATTGGGGAAGGCGAAATTCATCTTCTTCACAGAGAAGTTGGGTGTCATGCAGAACAGCTTCCTCGCTAAGAGGGAGTGTTAGTTTGTTAGTTTGTTAGCTTGGACAGCTGTTTGTCCATTTGCTAAATAATTAGTAAATAATTGTTTGCTAACAAATGTAGTTAGAGTTCAAACAATTTTTATTAATTATTTGACTCTTTTTAGAAACTTCTAGCAACCAATTTGGTTAGGGTTGTTTAGTTGTTTTTAATCTCAGCCGTTGGTTTTCCAACGAGAGTAGTATATAAGGGGGTTAGGGGGCATTTGGAAAACAATGAATGAATGAATTGTGTGAAGAACTTGCAGTGTTAGCAAGGGCGCAATGATAGCGTTGGGATAGTAGTAGGGTGGAATCTCAGCAGGAGGATTAGGAGATCGTTGAAGCTCTACCAGTAAGAGGCAAGCAGTATTTGTATCTCTTAATTTGCTGAAGTTTAATATATTTCTCATCTGCAGTACTGGTTTTCCCTTCAGGGTTTTTCCAGGGACAATTGTCCGAAAATATTGTGTTCATTGTGTTGCGCATTTATATGAGTTTTTGAAATTGCAGTTGTGTTATTTTCAAATATTTGTTGCTCAAATAATCTATCAAAGATAGGAGGATAATAATCAGTAATTGTAATAGATTTTTCACACCCTATCTGTTAGCTCCTTCTCTCTTCCCTTCTCTGTAATTGCTTCTTTCTTGGTTCTTGTTTCCTTTCTTATTTTTTTAATTTATTTTTTGATTTTTGTTCTTTTGCTTTTTATTTGAATTTTATTTCTCTCTTTTGTTTTTATTATATGGATATTTTGGTCTTTATTTGTTCTTGTATTTTTTCTTTTTGGTTTTGTATTGTTTTTAATTTATTTTTTGATTTTTCACTTGTTCATTTTTGTTTGTATTTTATTGTGTTATGTTTATCATTTCCTTTTTTCCCCCTTTTTAGTTCTATTTTTAAATACTTTTTGTTTCTTATTTTTTAGTACTTTGGTATTCATTCATATATATATTTTCTTTTTGTTTCTTTCATTAGTCATATTTTTGATATTTTATTGTTCTTTTTTTAATTTTTCTTACTTTTATTATTTATTTTTTTCCTCCTTCCTCTCTTTTGTTTCTTTTGATCAATTTCTAGCTTGGTACTCCATGCTCTCTCATCTCTCCCCTCTCTATTTTAACCTTCTTTGGTCTGCAATTTATCATTTTTCTTCTTCATCTCTCAATTTACATCCTGATGATGGATCATGGAGTTTGATCTGAAATGATGCAAAAAATTCTCTGTGTAATCCAGAAACAGCACAAGAATTCAACATGGACTGTGGAAATTTAATGATTATTTTTTGTTTTGAAGATTATAATAATTATTATATTATAATAAATAAATAATAAATTATATTTTTAAAATTTTATAAATTTGAAAATTTATTTATATTTATAATATATCATAATTATAACATATATAAACAATAAATATAATTTATAAATAGTTAATTATATATTGTTTTTAAATTTATAATAAATTTTTTAATATGATATATAATAAATATATTATACATAAATAATGAATTATGTATTTAATTTTTTTATTTTTAATTAATTTTAATATATTAAATATAATTTTTTGTTGTACATTATATAGTGTACATAATATACATAATATTAGATTAGATTAGATTAGATTAGATTAGATTATGTTATATTATTTATTACATTTATATTTATGCTATATATTACAATATACAATATCAAAATAATATATATTTTATTATAACTATATATAAAATATGTTTATTATTCATATTTTATATTAATATTATAAAATATAACATTAATTATATAATAGTACTATATTTATCTTATTAATTGATGCTAAATATTATTTAAATTTATTTAGATATTATATAAAATTCATACATTAAATAAGTACTAATTATTATATAATTATATATTTAACTAGGTAAAATGCATTAACAATTGTGTCAATTCCTACGATTGCACTTGTAAAAATAAATTTTCCATTTCAATTTTTATCATTACAAATTATTTGTTGATTTAACTTGATGAAAAACCTATCAACCAATCTCTATATATTTATCTCTTCCATATCTATCTATGATTCTATCCCTCTCCCCCTCTTCTGTATATCCCTCTCCTTGCCCTTCTCCATCTTTGTCTTTATCTCTATCTTTATCATATCTCTACCTCCATCTCCATCTCCATCTCCATCTCCATCTATATATATATCTTTATCTTCCTCTCCATCTTTATCCCCTATCTATATCTCCCTATCTCTCCCTCTTTCTATCGCTATCACTCCCTCTCTCTCCATATTGCAAACACAACATGAGCATGTTGGGAATAGAGCCTGATTATATGTGCTGATTCAAAGGTTTTGTTTCTATCCTATTTGGATCCCCTTAAGTCTATGCATAGTTGATTTAAATCTATCACTTGTCCATTGTGAGAGTTGTTGCACAAACATCATCATTTGCTAAATCATCTTTCAATTGATATCATGTATTGCACAAATATATGTAATCAATAGACCAACATTTTCCTTAACATTCCTCACGTCTTCGGTGTACCCATTGCACACCAACGTGCAATTGCTAGTTAATAGAACTCAAGAGAGGGCTTCTCTGCAGCAGATTTTATTATTGAAGGTGGCTAATTTTCATCCTCCCAAACTTATATATTTGCATTATAATTTTAAATTTTTCGCTGCATTAACACTTCCTGAGTTCATTTCACTTCATAATTTCAGCAGTGGGGAACGTTTGGTGAGCATTTTTTTGGGGGGATTTTACCTTTATTTTAACCCAGTTTATTGCGAGATCTCCAATATTTAATACATATTTTAATTTTCTGAGTCGAGTCTAGGTCTAATAATTCTGGTCTGAGGAAATATTTTCTGGATTAAAATTACCCTGCGTAGGAACCAAACTATTTAATATGCATATATATACAGTTGATTCTAAATGTGACTGTTAAAATCATCATATTGTATATTCCTTTGTTGTTTTTCTGCATATGCTTTCTTCTCTGTTTTAGGTGAGTTTGCTTTGTAGCCTTCCATTGTGTATGTAAAATAATATTTGATATTGCAAGCAGGTGCATTATTGCAACGTGGAAATCTTGCTGACAGACCTTCTTTCAGAAGAAAGACAAGTCAACAGAATGCAACTTTTAGCACTATTGAACCCGTAATTGGAGCTTTTCCCTCTGGTATGAGGTGCAATTTGTTCTTGCTGTGGTCACTTTTTTTTGCAAGTTGAAATGATTCCATCTGTAGATATGTGGCTTACAAATTGTTTTTTCTAATTCTTTTTATCGGAGACAGAATCCTTTCTACGAGGGCGATCATACAATATCAGAATGGAAGATCAAGTTTTAGTTCGATTCTCTCCAAAGAATTCTGATGCAACTTACTACTTTGGTGATACGGTATTCAAAACTTGTATTGAAAAGCAATTTGCATCAGTTTCAAAATTTGTGCTTTCATCTCTTTCTTAAGCATCATGAACAGGATATAAATTATATTGCCACAGATTGGAGGAGTTCTCACATTTTTCCATGAAGAAGGTCCAAGAAGATGCCTTGAGGTAGTGTGCACTATATGTTCCATAGCACTAAAATGTTTCAATTCACAAATTTTATGTAACTTTACTGATGCAACAATTTTCAGGTGTCTGTAACACTGGAGAATATGGAAACTGTTAGTCCAGCTTTCATCCATTCTTCTCGGAAACACTCTCCGATTATTACAAAGGTAAGTGCATTGAGATTAACATACACTTGGCAATATAAATGCACGGGCAACCTGAATTAATTGAAGACTGAATTGCATGTTTAATCAAAGCTTTGTCTCATATAACAATTGATAATATAATTTCATGTGTAGTGAGAATTTAACTTTGGAATGTTATTATTTATTTTTACGGATAAACTCTTTCCACTAATTGCATGATGTATTTCTTCAACAGTTTAATAGAAGTTCTGTCTGCTTTATTGAATAATCCATTTTTGGATATGGCATCTATCAGGTCCACATTTAACTGGCTAATGCATTACTTTGTCATTCAGATTCAAAGCGATTACCATGAAGTTGTCGCAAACATTGTGCAGACACATTTTATGTTTTCTATTCCCATAGATGGACCAATGTCTTTCTCTACACCTCATGTTTCCTTACAATGGGTTCTTCGTTTTGAGTTTATAACTACATCCAAACATGTGGATTGGAGACAGTATGAGCATCCCCTTCTTATAGAGGAAAGAGAGAAAGGCGAATGGGTTTTGCCTATTAGTGTCCATTCACCTGTTCCACGAACTCATGTAACTTCTGCCAGGAAAGAAAGACCCTTTTCTCCAAATAGTTTCTGGGTTGGCTCTCCAGGCTCAGCTGGAAGAAGCCAAATGCAATCATCTTTTCTTTCGAGATGGGAGACATCAAATGGAGGGGATGTCACGGGAAATTTTATTGGCTAAAAGAGTGAACATTATGGTAGGACAGCTGTCACTATCCTTTCAGTGGTCACACAGCTTTGGTGTTTGAGGTTGGCATTCCCAAACATTGGACAGACACACCATACCCATTGGTATATGATGTCCTACATGCAGGCAACTGAGTTTTCTTAATAAATGGATGAGTCCATTTTCTTCTTCAAAATCCGATCCCTTTTGTCCTTGTACATTATATTTACCACTTCTAATGAGTTTCCAGAAAATTTAAAAACCATGTATCAGTTATTTTTTCTGATGATTATTTCTTCTGGCCTAACACGACAATCTGTTTGGTCTTCTAATATAGTCCAATGCCAGTATGTACACGTGGTCGCAATATTTTTCTCCAACTCAGTTGCAGGAGATGGATGTCTTCTACATGTGGATCAGTTAAACAATTTTGGGATATTGTTTTCTTAATGAATCAAACATTGAGAGATCTGTTGCCAATATTATAATCTTAATTTTTTTTATTTTTTTGTTGTCTGAACATAAAAGCAACTCCCCAATTCGCATAACAGATTAGGGTTACAAAGATTTTTTAAATATTTTATTATACCAGAAAAGTGAACAAGTTGCTTAGATATGTGCTTTTTAGTCTCTCATTGCGCTGATCGAACGTTCCTTGTAATAAATCAATAATGCTGTTTGCTGTATATAAAGCAGATGAAAATAAAGGAAAAACGGGCAGATTTCTTTTTGTGCTTCATTAAGCAATGAGCTTGAATTTAACAGCTTGTAGCGTGATACAAAATGTCTTTTGCAGATGGTGAAAGAATATTTTCGTTTATCAGAGTTTCATGTCACATTGCAGTTCCTATGTAACAAACATAGTATGCTAGAACTCAGACAGTTTACGTCATCTCCCTATGATTATCTACCGTATATAGCTACTTTAGAGGACATTTGAATAGTAATTTTGTTCTTGCTGGCTGGTACTGGAGATTTGGAGAGCAATTTGATTGCTTTTGAGTTGGTTAGCTTTAGCTTGTAAAATTAGAGGCTATCGTTGTTCATTGTTCTCATCAACTGATAGTATAATGTTTTCTGTTAAGATCCCTCTTGGGGTGATCTGTTTGCTACAACTACTCTTTTAAAATCAAGATCAGGCGTAATGCTGAGTGTTGTCTGATTATTGAAGAAAAGGTGCATCTATTATGGGTGTTTTACTATTAAATAATTAATATCATCCCATTCTCTTGTATGAATTTAATGCTCAAAGAAAATAAGAAATATAATAGGATCTGGGTTTGAACTATGGCGATCCTATATTCTTTTGAGTACTAGATTGAGGATTTCCAATCATCCATAGCAATGGTTGTAGACGCGATTCTCACAGAGAGAAAGCTTAGCAGTCACTCATTTCTCATTTGGTATTACAAAGTAAAATGTTTTTTGAAACAGGGAACACCAAAAGATAATCCCTCATTTTCTGTAAGGTTTAGGGAATGTTCCAAGTACATTTAAAAAGTAGGCAAAACAACCAAATAGTTTTGTATTGAAACATTTGAGTATTAGCGATTTTAATTATTATTATGTTGGTACCTTGTATGCCAGTAAAAAATGTTTCATATACAAAGCTTAAAGGCTTGTGTACTATAAATTATAGACTGCACGAAGTAAATCTATCAATATTCTTTCATTAATTCTTTTTGTAGACTCTGTAATTAATTAAATAAATTAATTCATTAATCATCTTCTAAGTCTTTTCTCATTTAAATAAATTCTTTGTTGAACTCTTGTGCACATAAAATCTGAGAGTAGGTATATTTATTTTGTTGATTTACATGATGTTATGTATCTCTATTGGTATTGGTGAATGTTTCATTGTAGGACTTAGATTGTTTGTGGTTGAATCTTTGAGGTCTTACGATAGTTTATTATCATCACGTTTCACCATATACATATTTTTTGTCATATTCTTTGAAAATGTGATTACATTTGATTTTGCTATATAACTTAATTTCTTGTCATTTGATTCTAAAATGCAATTAAATATGTCTTCCCTAAGCTATTCTAATTAATAATGCTATTAAATCTATAAATATGTTTTTTAGATCCATTAATTTAACTATGAAGAAATTTTCCATCTCCAAAGCCAAATACATGTAGGGTTTAAGCTAGTACACTTCAAACTTCACAATGAGAAAATATAAAATGGTCAAGATGTCTATTTTCTTTTTCTCCTCCTTTTATACTTCATCGACAAACTTTTAAGAGCTTTATTTTTTAGATTACATAAAAAAAATGACCTTTTTATTTTTTAATTAACTTTTTTAATTAATTCACGAGATCATTTTAAAATAAAATAATTAATTAAATTAAGTTGTTTGAGAAATAGCAATGTTAGACAACTAACATTTAATTAATTAAAATGTCCCCTTTCCAAGCCCCAAAAGTAGCCTACAAGAATGAAATATGCTAAGGGGACCATCCCAAACACCTATGTCAAAGAAGGGGACATTGTAGTCCTCCCTCCTTGAAATAGCTTGTCCTTAAGCAGCTCCAGATTTGGGCATTGAAGAATTTGCACCCCTTCCCATGTGACATCTTTTGTAGGCAAATCCTTTCAATTAACCAAGTACACTAAAATACTCTTGTTTTTTGAGTTTCTTCTCTTTGACATAAATAATGACTTGAAATCAAGACCAACTTGTCCTCCTCATCCAACGGTGGTAACTTTTGTAATGTGCTGACCTATCACCTTTTTGCGGCAAGGAACATGGAATACATTGTGAATTTTATTATGCTCTAGTAGCTCCAACTCATAGGCAACTTCCCGATCCTTTGTATAATCCCATAGAGTGTAAAACTTGGGTTTTAACTTTTTAGCACCATTCCTCTTGAGTAATAACTACCTATAAGGCTATATTCATAAGTAACCTTATCTCCTACCTCAAATGTGCTCTTTGTTTTGTGCTTACTTGTGTCTGTATGCCTTTTGTTGGTTTTGAGCTTGCTAGATATTCTTCTTCAAAGCCCTCATAATATTATGATGTTCTTGCATCCAATCTTTGGCCTAAGTTACTCTACTATTCAAAATTCAAAATTACCAAGTCTTCAAAAGAGGTGACATCATATTTGTACAAAGCCTTGAAGGGTGTCATGCTTATGCTTATGTGATAGTGTTGTAATAATGTTCTCTTAGATACAACCACTTAACCCAACCCTTTTGACGACCAACCACATAATTCCTCAAATACCTTTCAACCCACTTGTCTACTATTTATGCCTATCCATTTGTTTATGGGTGATAACTTGTGCTTGGTGTCACCTTTGTGTTTGCTTGTGCGGAGAGCTCCTGCCAAAACACACTAAAGAATTTGTTGTCCTGGTTGCAAACAATATTTATAGGCAATCCATAGAGCCTAAACACCTCTCTAAAAAATAAATTTGCTACCGTGGTGCCTTATATTAGGAGGATATGACCAATATGTATGTTTACGTAGTACATGCAACACCACATAAATGTAATCTCTACCTTGTGTTTGTTGACAAATTTTGCTACCTAACTCTATATTCTAACGCCCAAACAGGTAACAATCTAACCAAACAGTTGAGATAGTTCTTTTACAAGGTACATATACCTTCTGATGATGTAAAATGAATAAAATCCAATTTTGCTTTTAACTAGAAAGCAGTTGAAAGGTATATCTTTTAACCAGAAAGTTTCAAACGAATAGTAACTATTGTATATTTTCAAATGATAATAAAACAAAACTAAATCTTCCAATCGAGTCTCACTCTCATCACTAAGTATGATGGGGATTACAAGAGCAAATATAATATCTCCATAATTAAACTGACCATTGCATTCAACATTCATGCAAAGATAAATATTTCACAACAATGGGCTAAAGAACAAATTTCAATCACTTCAATGCTCAATGGTAAAGAATCACAAAAATAGCAACACATCTGACATAAGAAGAATGAGCATCCATTAATCACAACACAAAGTCTATGATCTTAGAAGACCATTTTAATAATTCTCATTGTAGTATATAAAGTAATTGAAGCATAAAACAATATATCTACTTCTAACAACACAAACTTTGCCAAAAGATCTAGAGCACAAATTGGCTTCTAACATTTATAGCCAAACCAAGCATAATCGTTTTCAAAACTATAACGACTTCTTGAAAACAGTTGATTAAACATAAGTCTTTTAAAGCAAGATCAAAGATAAGTAAACGACTCCCTAGAGGCAATAGTTTTTTTGAGATGCATGAAAAAATAAAGCATGTAAAACGAAAATCAATTTAAGAGGGCCATGTCCTCTTCTTCCATCCCATCATTTGTTTGCTAGTTCATCTTCTCCCTCTGCATCTACTGGTGATTCTTGTACTTCTTGTGCTGCTTGACATCCCTATGTCACTAGTGCTTTCACCTTCCTTTTGTACGCTCTGAACTTCATGATGATCGTGGATAACATGTTTGCATTAGGAGTACCAGTGATGTTAACTTTGCTTTTTTGCTTGTTGATCCCTTGATCTACTTCTATTATCTTCCCTGGTATATCCTTGGCATTATTTTTATGGAGGAGAGAAAGATCATTACATCCTTCAAACGTTCCAGAGCTGAGACTCCTACATTTGCTAATGAGAATTCTTTGTCAATTTTTTTCCTAATGTTCCTTTTCATAGTGCCAACTTCTAGTAACTTTGTTAGCAATTGACACTTATTTGATTGGTTTCAATATGTTGTTATTGATGGCAAAATGTTCTGGCTTTCATATTTTGGTTTGCTTGTTTACCGACAGACACTTCACCAACACCAGCACCGGCACCGGTAGGTATCTTCACCAGTAGGAAGGATTCTTTAGGATACCAGCATTGGAGGCCAACATGACTTACATTCAGGATATCGGTATAGGAGACCGACATCATTTGGGATATCCAACAAACGACAATTGATTTTGATATTTATGTATATATGTAATTGAGCCGACATGTATATTCATTTTGTAATTATCTATGTAAGCCGACATGAGGAATGAAAGTTTGTAAGGGTATATAAGTTAGTTGATTAGATCATTTTGTGACATGTTAGGATATGTGAAATAAATGGAATGTAATGTGAGTGAGATAGAGAGAGAAATGTAATGCGAGGAATGTTGATTATGTAAGAGGTTATTCCAATAAGGGTTTAGGGTTCTAGAGCCATAACAGTCAGAGCTTGACCAGAACTGTATTCAGGCATAGGAGATGCTATCATTGCAGTTCATTCATTCTTTTGGATTGTTGTCTGGATTTGTATGTAGTCAATGAGACTCCTTTTGTGATGAGCAATGTGCTCCAGGCTGTAAGCCTTCTTGCATGTGTAGGTCCCCATCTTATGTAATTTATTTACATATGGTCAGTGGATTGATATTGTGGGTCACAAATCCCACCATGGTTTTTCCTCTTTGAGGTTTTCCACGTATGATTCTATGTTATGGTATTCATTTGTGTGATTGGCTTATTGATTGCTTTACTTCTTTCAATCTTATACGTTGGTGAATGCATGTTATAATAAGGTTAAAATTGAACATTTCGGTAGAACACTGATTCACCCCTCCCCCCCCCCCCTCTCAGTGTTCTTGGATTCCAACAATTGGTATCAAAGCCTTGTGCCTCTGAGGAAGTTACAAGATGAATTGAATTCTGCCAAGGAATTCATTCTTATCCTACAGGAGAGGTTGTCATCTGTTCAAACTAGGAGGAAGGAACTTCTGCAAAATTAGGCTAATGAAGAGAAGGATGCCCTTAATGAAAGATGTCAGAAGCTAAGTCAGGAGAACATGGTCATGAAGAATAAAATGGAAGCCCTAACTATGAGGATGTCAAAGGAGATTAAAGATGGGAAGATGAATGAAGAAAATCTTGGGTGATCTCTGAAAGATAGATTTGAAGAATGCATCCAGTTGGTTCATGAAAATGATATGTTGAAAACAAATTTAGTACAATCCCAAAGTAATGAACAAGAATTTCAAAGACAAATGATAATTCTAAGAGATGATTTGACTATTGCAAGTGAGTATAAGGAAAAATTCAAGGTTAGTTCAACACAACTTGATGAATTATTGAAAAGTCAAAGACAGAATGGAGATTCCAGTGAACTTGGATTTGAACAAGGTCAGAGCTCTGGTACTACAAATGAAGATCAAAACCAGAAGACACTGGTAAGGCAGCTTAATGCTTACAAATTTAATGGTAGATGCTTTGTTTGTAATAAATTTGGTCACACGGCTAGGCAATGTAGAAATAGAGCAAATCGGAACTATAATTCTACTCTCGGTCAATGTTCTAAATGCAATAAGTATGGTCATAAGACAGAAGATTGCAAAATGAATGTAAAATGTTATGCATGTGGAAAATTTGGACATATGGTTAATCAGTGCAGGTCAAACAATTATACCGGTTTTGGCAAAGCAATTCAAAAGAACAATGTTACATGTTATTCATGCAACAAGATTAGACACATAGCTAAGTTCTGTAGAAGCAAAAATCCACCGGTTGGCAATGATGGATCAAATGATAAAGGAAAAGAGAAGGTCAATGAAATCCGACAAGATCATATCAAGAAATGGGTCAGGAAGTTAGATGATCAATCAACAGATGGAAATGTTTTGGTTACTCAACCGACAGAGGAGGTTGCTCCTGCACCGACAAGAAGCTCATCCGGTAACTGAGGTAGATGCCTTAGGGGTAGGCAAAATTCATGATAATACTGCTTAAGCCCTGAGAAGAGGTTCTGGAAGATGTTCCAGACATTGGAAATGCTTATCCGGCATGGAGATGTTCGACCGAGATCCAGTATCTTTCATCGGAAGTCATTCATATCAATGGCGGATTAGGGTTTTTCTTGGAGGTTAAAAGGTTGGATCCACTTCATTTCTGATCACCTTGCATTCAAAGCGATTCAGAGCGAATCTAAGGCAATTCAGTGAGATCCGATATCTTCTTCAGCGATTTCACCAGCGCGATCAAAAGAGTTCTTTAGGGTTTCATCGACAACTTTTTCTCAGGTATTTATCTTTCATCATGGAAGCGAGATCATCATCTACACCTACTTTTATTGCAAATTCTACTGTTGTCAAGGTTAAGGACCGTCCTAGGCCGATTTTCAAGCAATGTCTGCATATTGGCACTTTGGATGATTTGGTTGGCGCATTTTCTCGTGTTCCGGAAGGAGTTGTATATGTGGAAGACGTCAGAGCATACATTCATTGCCACATTAAGGGTCTAGGTACCAATGATATCAAGAGCATGTATATGAGCGAGTTGATGGGAGACTCCGAAAAGATCAAGCCCGAGTATAAGCACATTAAGGATCTCGGGTTTACTGGCATTTTGGATATCCCAGAATTTGAAGATGAGATCATCATATATGTTTTGAGCAGAGTGCATGGAGAATTCATTTGGTTGGACATACCTTACAAGATCTCGAAGGATGCCATTAGGGCCATCACCGATTTGCCACAGATTGGTTAGCTTTCGGAGAAAAAGATTTCTAATGATCAGGTTAACAAACTCACCGACACAACTTCAAACTGGCAAGTGATGAGGGTCAACACTATCACCGACAGAGATATCAAATTCGGAAGCATGGTTATTAGATACAATTCATAAGGAGGAACCGACAGTAACCGATACTGCACCAAGTGGAAAAGCCACCGGTGCAAAAGAGGAAGTTATAAAAGTTAATAAACCATCAGAGGAGAAGAGAGAGGAATCTGGTAGGGAACCGGTAGCGTGCACACCATTGTTGTCAATTGACACCTCACAGGTAGAGCAGAAGAGCATAACTGAGATGAGTTCTACTGAGCTCATGATGATGGTTGCACAGAAGATAATGAAGGAAGGATTAATGGACAAAGGAATTATTGATCAGTCAATCCCAATTTTGTATAGACTTGTCCCAGAGTGCCATTTTGACAAAGGAGCAAGCCCATCCGACAAGTTTGAAACAATTATAGAGCACATTTCTAAGGACTTTCAATCTTTACATCAGATATGTAACTGATGAGCATTGGAGAGGTTTACACAAGCTAAGAGAGCTACTTTTGATTAGATGATTGAATCAGAGAAGAAAGAGATTACTGATAAATTGAAGTTGATTGATAATGCTTTAAGGCAATGCACTAATATTTACAAAGTATGTTGCAACACAAGTTTACTTATTGTAGATATAGACAAAGGGATTAAGGATACTCAGGAGAAAATTGTAGGTCAATTATTTTGATGGCACAAATTCTTTGACTACCTCTATTGATGGACAAATTTTGGTATTGGAAGCTCAAGTTTCAGCTCTTGAGAGGGATAAAGACAAAATTATAAGAAGAGCTAGAGGTCTCAAAGGATTGGTGAGTCCCCGGTTGGACTCTTTGAGTGTTCATAAGAAGGAACGCATTGATATGGTTGGTAAGCCCACACCGGAGGAACTTAGAGAGAAAGAGTCATATGCTCACATGCTTAATGGACTTGTATCTATTTCCGACACATTCAAATCTGGTTGGGATACCTATCTAGAGTTTTTGGAGAAAGCCTATCCGAAAAGTTTGAAGTATATTAAGCTTCGGTAAGGTGTTTTGGGACACATTCTTTGTACAATATTTCATTCTTCATCCTGGTTTTTGGTAATTTTTTGGCATTGATGTCAAAGGGGGAGGTATAGGTGAAAAATGTATTCTTGACATTGGGAGGTATGGAGTATTTTGTTCAGATCATGACCACGGATGCATATTCAGCTCAGGGGGAGCAGTCTCAGAGTGAAACCAACAAATAGAAACCATTATCATTTTTCACATGAGTGTTGCGATCAATGCCAAAGGGGGAGATTGTTAAAAATTGACAGTCATTTGATTGGTTTCAATATGTTGTCATTGATGGCAACATGTTCCAGCTTTTATATTTTGGTTTGGTTGTTTACCGACAGACACTTCGCCGACACTGGCACCGACACTAGCACCGACATGTATCTTCATCAGTAGGAAGGATTCTTCAGGATATCGGGATTGGAGGCCAACATGACTTACATTCAGGATACTGGTATAGGAGGTCGACATCATTTGGGAGATCCGACAATCGGCAATTGATTTTGATATTTATGTATATATGTAATTGAGCCGACATGTATATTCATTTTTTAATTATCTATGTAAGCCGACATGAGGCATGAAAGTTTGTAAGGGTATATAGGTCAGTTGATTAGATCATTTTGTGATATGTTAGGATATGTAAAATATATGGAATGTAATGTGAGTGAGTGAGAGATAATTGTAATGCGAGGAATGTTGATTATGTAAGAGGTTATTCCAATAAGGGTTTAGGGTTCTAGAACCGGAATAGTCAAACTTAACCGGAACTGTATTCAGGCATAGGAGATGCTATCATTGAAATTCATTCATTCTTTTGGATTGTTGTCTGGATTTGTATGTAGTCAATGAGACTCCTTTTGTGATGAGCAGTGTGCTCTAGGCTGTAAGCCTTCCTGCATGTGCAAGCCCCCATATTATGTAATTTATTTTCATATGGCCAGTGGATTGATATTGTGGGTCACAAATCCCATCGTGGTTTTTCCTCTTTGAGTTTTTCCACATATAATTCTTTGTGTTATGGTATTCATTTGTGTGATTGGCTTATTGATTGCTTTACTTCTTTCAATCTTATACATACCGATTTACTGGTTGGTGAATGCATGTTATAATAAGATTAAAATTGAACATTCTGGTAGAACACTGATTCACCCCCCCTCTTAGTGCTCTTGGATTCCAACAAACCCCTCTCCACCTTATTTGAAAATGTTTATCCCCAATGTGAAGAAATCAGTTTTCAAGTCTTTGAGATCAAAGGAATGTCGAGAGAGAGCTACTGTTATTTCTAACTCCAACTCTCTGAGCACAATCAATTTCCAATCCAACATATCTTTCTAGGTTGCAGAGTTATTTTCTATGGGGTCACTGATGATTTGCTTAGTCACTAGGAGATTGGAATGCATTTCAGCAATCTCCTCTAATTATTTGAAAATTGTTGCTAGACTTCCCCTTTCTCTGCTCACATTCTTCAGATCAACACGAAGAACATTCATTTTCTCTATGAATAGGGCATAGGCTCGCAAACCATTTTCAATAAATATTATGCAACTTAGAACATTTTTACTCACCCATGAGTCAACAACTAATGTAACAACTTGACATCTTCTAATTTGTTCTAATTTGTCAAAGTTGATACCTTCCAATGCTGCTACGCCTGAAGTAGTCTCTATGGGCTCTGCATTAGTTTGCACGGTAGATTTAATGAAGGTAGTTAAAGCATTTAATTGTTGTTTTAGCTCTTGATTCTTCTATTCTTCTACCTTTATTCTCTTTGATAAATTACTCACGAAGAATTCGGCATGGTAAATGTCTCCTTCAGTAGTGGAGGGACCCATATCAATTCTTCTCAACTTGAAGTCTATCTTTGTGACTTCGTGCTCATGTTTGTTTACTAGAGGGTCAACAATCTCCAATATGTGATTCTTGGTATTTGGGTTTGTGATCATTCTGGACATCTGTCTGGCTTTCTTTGGCTTGGGTGTATCCCCTAGCATATTGGCTACCGTATCTTCATAGATATTGGCTATAAGGGTATATTGTTTCTTCTTTTCCACAACTTTCTTTACATAGGGAGGGGAAGAGATGGTGGTGGAGCTACTAGTAGTATTGACAACAATGTTATATGTGGTTACAAAGGGAAGAATTGATGGCGTAGGTTCCCCTGGAGTCTGAGGATTAGGATTTTTTAACATGGAATTTATAATACTATCTCTACCAATTTGGTCGAAGTTGAGGGATTCATTGTCAATAGCAATAATAGCGGGAGCTAGCAATTGTTGGCTTGATGGTGACATGGGTTTCATTGATCTCTCGTCTCTCTTTCTTTTCAGTGAATTGGATGTACTCCCTTCACAGACAGACTACAACTTTCTATTCTCCTCTCGAAGTTCCTTGTTACCTCTGGGTTGTGAACTAGCCTTTTGAGGAGTTCTCCTTGTATGAATTGTAGCTTTTGTAATTTGAGGGCTCTAGGAAGAGCTCTTCTATGCATTAGGCATTCCTTTCTATGAGGAAGAACCAACATGCGCTTTCATTTTCTTTTCTAGTCACTTCCTTGTTCTCTCTAAGATGTCTAAGGACCTAATTTCAATGCCTGCCTTTTGTTCTTATAACTATTGAATTTGAGGAAGTGGAGCAATAGTGACATCTTGATATGATTCATCGATTAGCTTTGAACCATCGTCTGTCGTACTTTGAGGAGCTTGCAGAGGTAGACAAAAGGCTAGAACCTCGTCTAGGGTTAACCTCATTAGATTTCTCCTTTGAACCTCTCTTTCATTTGCACAATCTTCCTAGAAATCTTCTAGGTGCGGTACATGGAAATATTGACTCCCTCCATAGAGATTATTTCTAACAAAGCCCTTATTGTCAAAATTGGGTCTCAGGGGCAAAGAGAGAAAGCCAAACTCAACCAACAGTTTGTCTACACTACTAGATGATTCGTTACTCTTGCAAGAAAAGTTTGACAAAGCTAGAGGAAAAGAATATCCCCTTATTTTTCACGTTTATATATTTAATATTAACAAAGGCCACTTGGTGACAGAGCTCTAAGAAAATGAGGTAATCTGATGCATACCTTGGTAGTTTCAATGGATATTTTCCATAACCCCAAATTCTCTAATAAGAGAATGTGTGGAACTGGATGTAGTAACTACCAAACTGCATTATTAGGGTGACGACTTCTACATAAATTCTTTTCTTTGGCAACCCTTCAATTATTTTTACCAAGGTTATGAAGAATGCGTCATTAACACGGGAAAAATTTCTCATACCCACATCTTTCCACAATTGAGGGAAACGGTCATATACAGGTGCACCCGTCGTAAGAGAGCCTTCAACTTTCAAGCCTGGCCAAGCCAAATTGCTACCAGAAAGTACATAAAACAATAAAGAACATAAACAGAATTGTGGATTCTTTTGATAACTTACCAACTGCTCATGCAAGTGAACACTCATTAATTTTTCCCAATCCACATATCGGTCATCAACACAAATAGTTAGTACAAACTGGCACATCCACTCCTCAAAATACTCAGAATTAGGCCTCCCAATTACATGGTGCAATAGTATATGTCTTCAATATCTTCCTTGAACAACTCCCTCTTTATATGGGTGGGAAGCTTTGACTTGCCTTTCCTTTCTACTTTCAACCAACGCTAAGCAATACAAGTAAAACACCAATCGATCTGGTTTTGAAATAATTCCCTACTAGATTGCATAGATATGTCCACATATTGCTCTTTTTCAGGAATTTGTAACATCGAGGCCATAGTTTCAGTATCAACTTTCGCTATTACAAATTCATTCGAGGCCCTGATTTCTCGGGAGTTTGGGTGATAATTGTGAACACATGCAAGAACTAATTTTGGACATGCAATGGCTGGCAGGTAACCTTCGGCTTTTAGGAGCCCACTATCTAAGATTTTATGTGCAATGTAAGACCTATCATGTCGTTGTAAACTTCTCAAGACATCACAAAGGTTTACATTCCTCAAATCAATGTCTCACACATCATCCAAGACACTTTCTATGGTAGGAGAATTTTGGGTTTCATTATGTACAAAAGAAAACAGGCTAGGGTTTTGTGACTATAGTGGAGATCAAATTGATTGGCGGGATATGCAGGATAGGGCAAAGAAATGAAGTCATGAGCATAGTCAAAGAGACCCTTCTATAATTTAACTCATAAAGCCCTAATTTTCAATAAAGTAGCAAAGAGGAGGGAGAAATTTTGTTCAAACTTGGTTTTTACATATCCATGGATTCACCATTAACATAATTTTTCAAGCCATCTCTTGTTCGCCACCCAGAATGTAGAATGATGTTTTGAAGAAGGGTGGTAGCCCTATACATGCTTGGAGCATTAAATTTGTCTGCTTTGGGTGGCATAATATACTGTCTAGCTCATAAAAATGAGCTGAAATTCTTTTTGTGAAAAGCGTCAGTGCCTTTCCCATGTTTTGATTTAATCTTTGCATTTAGGGCCCATTAATGCATTGTGTTTGCTAACATCACGACTTAAGATTGTCTTGGAAGATAGAACCACCTATTATTGGACTATCGGTAAAAAATTGAATCATGGAACTGTCGAAAGTGTAATAATCCATAAAAAGTGTGATTGATTGATGACAAGAGACAAGTGAAGGCCCTTGACTAACTACCATGACTTACTCGTATCGCGATATCGCGTGATCAGGGAAGGATAGGTATTAAGAACCATTGGAAACTATGAGTGTTGATGTTCCAAAACGTTGCAAGTTTTTGATAACAAAGGGACTAGGGCCTTAAAGAAATAGAATGAACAATGCTAACACCTAAGCACTTCAAAGGGAATCGATCGATCAGGTATCTCGAGAACTAAGGGAGTAGTGGACTTGATTCCAAAGTGATGAAAAGGGCTAACAAGTTAGCGGATTAAATATTGAGTTAAACATGCGTTGAACTCAATTCTCAAAAGGGGGTAACACCTTGCACCTTGGGTGGCCCAGTGATGAATCCCATTGATATATTCTCCCATTTTTTATGAAGGATAGGTAGGGATTGTATTGAACCTACTAGGAAGTGTGTTTGAATTTATTTTTCTAGCATACAACATACTCTTGAATGTGTTTGAGTACATCATCCTTCAAACCCTTTGAGGGAAAAATCCCTCTCAATTGCATGTAAGTTCTAAAGTAGCCTTGATGAGTGGTTAGAGGTGTATCATGAACAACTCTAAGGATCTATTTGTTGATTTTTATTCAGGAACCAAGTAGATTATGTCCTTCTAATAGAATGCAACAATCCCTTGTTTTGGTCATCTTGAATCTTCCCATCCATAATTTCACAAGCAAAAGTGCTCTTAGAGTACTCAACTACAAGATGTAATTTCTAATTTGCTAAAATATTTGACATAGCTTACAAAGTGGGTTTATAGGATAAAGCATCTATTACTCTATTTGTCTTCCCTCTAACATACTCAATATGAAAATCATAAGCTTGTAATTTTCTTAACCACTTTTGGTGTTGTTCATTCAATTCATTTCTCCCAAGGAAGCATTTTAGGCTATTGTGATCATATCTCAGCACAAAATTCCCTCCAATGAAATACTATCTAAATTTATCCAAGACATGCATAATCATTTTCATCTCCCTATCATAGGTGAAATAATGCCTATCAAAATCTTCAAGTTTTATGCTTCCATAAACTATACAATGCTTATTTTGCATAAGCACAACTCTAGTCCCCTCTCTAGAAGCATCAAACTCTAGCACAAAGAGTTTAGATAAATCAGGATGTGCTAATACTAGAAAAGTTCTCATCACCTCCTTAAGGTGATCAAATACCTACTATGTTGAATCCAACCAAGAGAATAATCTCTTCTTAGTTAGATCAACGAGGGGTACAATTAGTTATGAAAACCGCATTGTGAACCTTCTATAGTAACTACACAATCCAAGGAATCCTCTCAGGTGTATCATGATCTTTGGTGGGGGCGATTCTAGGATAGTCTGAATCTTATCCTGATTCACCTTAACTCTAATACTAACTACATGTCTCAAGTATAGAATCTCTATCATATCAAATTCACACTTGAATGCCTTAGCAAATAATGATTGTACCTCCATAATACCAAGAACCTCATCAATATATCAAAGGTGGTATTTCCAAGTTTTACTATAGATTACAATATCATCAAATAAAACCAACACAAACTTCCTTAACTATAACCTGTTAAATAAATGGTCCATTTAGGACTAGAATGTGGTAGGACTATTGGTCAAACCAAAGGGCATGACTAAGAAATCATAATGTTCATAATGGAACCTAAAGGCTGTCTTATATGTCTTCCTCCCTAACTTTGATTTGATGATACCTAGATTGAAGAACAATCTTAGAAAAGTAGATTGCCCCATGAAGTTCATCAAAGAAATGTTGATCTTAGGAATTGGTTATCAATTTTCTAATTGATTTTTTATTGAATGACCTATAGTCTATGCCTTTATTATTTCATTCGTCTTTTTGACTTGCACTATATAAGAAGTAAAGGGATTCAAACTAGGCCTAATGTGCACTATATTTAGTAGCACTTAGATGGCCTTATCTTTCTCCTCGTGAATTTTTGAGTGGTAGTAGGGATTGGTAATAACAAGTTTGGATCCATCCTCAAGTTCGATCACATGCCAAAATCCTTTCTCTTGTGGTCTTCCTAGAGGAACATCACTGGAAACTACACTATGTTTATCCAATATAAATTTAATATCTATATAATATACCTTTTTATCAAGAGTATCCTTAGTAAAAATAAAACTTTGGGTTGGCTAAGTTGCATCACCATGAAAAAAATGGATTGTCCCTATTCTTAGCAATAACGATCATGTGTCACTAAAAGATAATCCTTAAAGGGCAACATTTTTGTCATCTACTCTGAACCACTCCATGGTTTGAAAGATCTATGAATGTTTTCTTAATGAACATAACCATGGGAATCTCAAAATAACATTATTCTCTCCATTTCCTACCACATAAAAATAATTTGTCACCATATAGCTACTCAAGACAATGTTAAAATGGGAAATACTTTTAGTGCAAGTCATGGTAAATACATCTACCACCATTTAATTGAAACCTTCAAATTCCTCCATATGTAAGCCCCTCTTGGCATCAAGGCCTCATCTATTAAATTGTGGGTTGCCCCACTATCTACCAAACCATAACTTGTTGCCCTTGTAGAACTCCTCTCACCTTGAAAGAGTTATAAATGTTCAAGTATCCAAAAGTGTGGCAATGAGACCTCCCTTAAATCCCCCTAAAAGTATGCTCCTTTATTGTCCTCTTCCTCTAAGTCACTGTTCATTGCTTGAACCATTTTCAACATTATCTTCCTCACTATTAGAAACCACCTTAATATAATGTACTTTGCCTTTGTTGAATATCCGGGCAACTAAGGGGGGGAGGGGGGTGTATCAGTTGATATCTTGAATCCAATGTCTTAAATCCTTATACACATCCAGAATAACCAACAAATTTAATAAGTGTAGATATAACGTGAAAGCACATACACACCACAGATCACACAATGAACACTAGATATGATGTGGAAAAGCCAAGAAGGGAAAAGTCACGAAGAATGTTAGTTCTCAACATAAAACACCGATTAAGATGATTTTTACAAAGGGTGGCTCACTGCTAGAATGCTCATTGCCGAAGAAAGAAAGAAAGGTATTCCACCACTATAACACACACTGTAAAATTTGGATTGACTCTGGTGCCTCAATACACATCATGCATTATCAATAAAAAGATCCTTCCTTTACTATCTCGCATATCTTTAATAAAAATGCCACACTTTTTCATGCTAATAGAATCAAATCATCCTCATTTATATATTGTCTTTCGGGAAGCATAATCTTCCAAGTCGGCCAAGACAAAGATCTAAAATAGCTCAACACTAAACATTTTGGTGGTGGGAAGGAACGAGATGTAGAACATACCACAACACACATCATCGATATGATCAACACATTACATCCCTTACAAATTCTAAACCCAAATCATGACTCACGCGCTACACCAATGTCGCTACACATCCTCAAATTTCGGACTCAATCCGGACCCAAAAAGCATTGCCCATCAAAACAAAAATAAGAGTAGAACTAAGATAAATATGAATACCATATCTGATAGACAAAGATATCTGGATCGTCATCAATACAACTAATCCAAACTGAAACATATCTTCCAGAGCACCAAAAGTTCCAGGGACACATCTTCCGGATCACCAACACCAAGAACACATGTTGACACTAATGACAACCATTATGTTGACATCAATGACAACCAATCATGCTCATCATCAACACATTTGCAATAATCTTCCCCTTTGTCATTGATGGCAACATCCATCAACAACAAACAACAAAACAAAACTCTACACAAACAACAAAACTGCATCTCTACACAACTCTCCCCTTTTGACAACAATGACAAAGGCGACCATAGCTCCCCCTATGAAACTCACTCTTGCTCCCCCTAAGAGGAAGCACCCAAGCATTAGTCCAAATAATGATATACAAGCAGTTCACTGGACTGATGCACATTCAAATACACATCCATTCAAATTAGGAAGGGGTAATACCCCTAACTTTTGCTAGAGATACTCAAAAGTATCTTTACACAAAGCGTTTGTGAAGGTATCTACAATCTACTCTTTTGTAGGTACATATTCAAGCTTTACTTCTTTATCCAACACCTTTTCCCTTAAGAAGTGATACCAAATGGATATATGCTTTGTTTTGGAATGTTGTACTAGATTCTTAGAAATGTTTATTGCACTAGTGTTATCACACATAATTGAGATGGATTCATTGAATATCACACCAATATCCTTCAAAGTCTGCTTCATCCATAAAATTTGTGTGCAACATGAAGATGTTGTAATGTATTATGCTTCAGTTGTAGATAAAGAGACATAATCCTGCTTCTTACTTGACAAAGCAACTAACTGAGAGCCAAAAAAGAATTCTCCACCACTTGTACTTTTCTTGTCATGAACACTTCCTGCCCAGTCTGCATCAGTATAAGTTGTTAGAGTGAAGTCTGAATTTCTAAGATATCATAGGCCAAACTCTTTTGTTCCTTTTAGATATGTGAAAATTCTCTTTATCGTGACAACATGTGATTCCTTTGGTTCTTGCTAAAATCTAGTTGGTGGCCAAGGTCATTGATGTCACAACTTGCACCGAGTGTGTCTTAAAGTTGTCTGTGATAGGGATTTGATTGAGGTTGGGGGTTTTTGCACCGTAAAACAATGACTTAGTTTCGGTCATGCTCCGTCAACTATCAGGATCTCTTCTTTATAGATGGATTCCTACACTAAGGATACTCTACAAATCGAAGTAAAAGAAAACTACAATTATCCTAAAGAAGATTCAGGCTTCTGTATCAAAGTTTAGACAGGATACAATCAAGACTCATTCATGGAATTACCTATTGAAAACTTAAAGTAAATCTTAATTCCCTATGAATTCAAACCTAAATTATATGTTGGAAAATAAATATATTTTACTTTTGTGAGAAACAAAATATACTTTATGCGTGCATAATTTAAAACCTACTCTAACAAATATTTAATCAAACAAAATTCCATGAGTAAGTCTAATAGGATCTATGTTCGAAACTTGATTCCAAATCCCACCATCAGTAGCAATTATTACAAAAGCAAAATATATTAATGAATGAAACTAATTAGAATGATTAAACTACAGTTTCTAACAATGCATTTATTCATGAAAATACTACAACACAAAAATGAACAGTTACGCTTTCTACAATCAATTTTCATTTACCTTCAACTCAAAACAAAATATCATAAAGTCAATGCACATAACTAAAATCAAAATGAGATAAACAAATATCACCTCCCTTTGGTCAAATGGGCCCTACTCTTCCTCTGGTAGGATCCAAAACACAAAGATTTTAGATCAACTTCGAATTTTCATTGAAAAGTACTTCCAGAAGGAAGTAGAACAAGTTTGCAGATTACAAAATATGAGACTCTAAACTGTTGGCTAAGTTATGAACTATCTCACTAACTAACTAGCTTTCTGAAGAAAGCGATGGGATATTTATACATATCCTTATTTAAATTCAAAATTAAGATTATGTGCTTAAAACAGAGTAACGAATAAAAAATAAACTAAAGAGGACTTAATACTAGACTTTAATGACTTCAGATAGAAATTGAAGTCAAGGAAACAATAGATGGATCAGAGTCAAAGGAGATCATATTTCTCATGCTAGTTGAACTGAAGTTTGCAACTCCTTGTTTGTTAGTTAGTTTCAACATATTTGAAAACATGTTCAAGAAAATAGAATAGGTCATAACAACAATTATCTAAATAGTCAGCTATTAATCCATATTTATCAACAAAAAGTAAAACATTCAATCATAAAATATTACTTCTAATATACTTCCTAATTAGAAGAATATAAAAGCATAAGAGAGTAGATATGTATGCATAATGTCTACCGCTAGGCACATCAGTTCACAAAGTATTAAAATTTTTAAGTAGAAAATATAATTAAAAGTAACATCATTTTACTCATCATTTCCTCCCCTTCCTGTCATGAACCATGTCCTCATGGTTGATCTGGAATATCCCTATTTTTCCTTTCAATCCATAGGACTAAGTCTAGGCGATTGAAATTGTATTTATGATATGCCCTGGGAGGAACATACCCATTCCATTGATCCATAGTATCAGTTCATTCTCTTAAATCTACCCCTGCAAAGTTACTTGGCACATTCAAGTGTGGTGTTGGCATGATTATTAATGGAGACCTAAACCTCATCCATACCCAATGTATTTATCGATCTTCAATAATCCTGATGATTGGCCTTACTCTGTTTAAGCTCTAGTTAATAGTAAGAGAAATGGGTTCCCTCCTGCGAAGTTGTACTGGTATAGTATTATACCTTACTCTGGATGCTTGTAGGACTTTATAAGGCAACTGATTTTGCACCTCTCTAAATGTTCTGATACTTGCAGTGAGGTTATCTCATTTGCATTTTTCAATAGCCAAGGAAAGTTCCCAAGGAATAGCAAAGGATGTTGAAGTGCTTTGAGCATGAGTTGATGTTTTCTGGCTTCTAAATTGTTGTTCTTTTATTGCCAACTCTTCTTTCAACCTCCTGATTTCTTCATCATTTTGTAATGCCTGAGCAGTGGCCTGATGCAATGCTTCTTTTGTTTCTTCCATCTATTTTCTCCAATTTTCTTCTTTCATTTCAGCCTCTTTTTGTATTTGCTCAATTTGCAAGGTGGCTTTCTTTATTTCCTCATCTTTTTGCCTAAGATTTTCTTCTAGAATCCTCATTTTCTTGTTAGCTTTAGAAAGCTCTATTTATATTCTAGACAATAACATTACCTTCGATAATTCTTCATCCTCTTCCTTTCTTCTCTTGTCTTCTCCCTGACGAATTTCTTCCTCAATCAAAATTTCTTTACCTTCTCTTCTAGAAAACTATGGAGGGGATGAAGGTAATGAAGTTTCAAAGTTATGGGAAGGAGATGACTAGCTTTGAGTAATCTCAAATTCTTCAGAAGGTTCCAGTATTTTAGTATCGGCTCCTAAAGGTGTAGAAGACTGAGGTAATTGTTGCATACTGGAATCATCCGAGGATTCATCATCAATGGTAATGATCTTAGGTGAGAATTCTTCAGGGCCTTTTTCCAATTCTATTTCGTTTGGTGGCACATTATCAACGTCTAACTAACTAGGTTGAGTTGACATAGATGGTGAAATTGATACAGGAGGCTAAACCTCAGTAGGTTGCGAGGCATGAGGGTTTTTCATAGGAGTTTGTTGAACAAGCTCACTAGGTTTTGACATAGGGGATCGTCAGAAGCTGAATGGGTGGCGGTAGGAGAACCAGGTTTTTCATCCACTTTTTCCTCAGTTACCCTTTTAAAGGAGCTACAAGTAACTCTTGAGGTTCTTGGCTCACTAGTTTCTACCCTTTTCTTTTTACTCAGTTTATCCTTTTTTGTAGACCCGACTTCCCTAATTGCCATTTTCATCTTCTTTTGTGAGGATTCTCCTTTTTCTATTTTTACCCCTTTTGTCATGGATCCCTTCTTCGCCTTTTTCTTGACATTTGAAGACAAAAATGCTAACCATTTTTCCTTTTCAGATTCCTTTTTCAGAAAGTGATGCTTAACAATGAGGTGAATCAAATTATGATACTTAATTTGATTTCCCTTTTCCTTTACCCTAGATATCATTGAAGAAATTTGTGAAAACAAGAAAGCTGGGAGGTTTATTTGGGCCTCTGGCCTGGTGTTTTCATACCTCAAGTGAATTAGAATTCGCATTCCTAGCCCCAACATAGTGTCATATTGTCCCTCACAAGTGAAAAAATTCATGAGCCATAGTATTGCTATTTTTCATGGCTCGTCTAAACTGCTTTTGTTCACACCTTTTGTGCTACCCTTGTGAATATGTAGCTCATGTCGTTGCTCATTTCCCTCATGGAATGCGTTAATTACCTCATCAAAATTGATGTGGCCCTTATTTACCAATTCTCCTTCAATGGGAATGCCTGATAATTCACTAATGATATGAGGTGTTACTTTTATTACTTCTCCACCCACATGGGTAATATTTACATGAAAAATTTTCACAAGCTCTTTTACTATTCCTAGCTCAAATCCCTCATACATCTTAATGAAATTTAGCCAACCCACCTGCCTCAACAACCTCTTTGTTTCAGGGTCTAGACTGAAATTTTATGGCTCTGTTATTTTCTTATTTTCCATTTTCACCTTAATTCAAAAAATTCTATTTTCAAATCTGAGCTCAGTTCACAAAACAAGAAATGAGATAATTCCTATTTTGAGATAAAAGATTTATCTTGGGTGATAATTGATTACACACACATTGGCTCATTAATTTCATACTCATTCCGCACAATCCGCTCGCCATCACTCTGTACTTTGTTCCTTAATTTGTTGAGGTGGCGGCTACCTTAACATGTGCATTTTATCACCATAATCATTACTTTTAAAACTTGAAATGACAAATTGCATCAGCCAAATCTATCCCTTATTTCTCCACTTAATACTTACAACATATAATATTATTGTTAGTAATGAGTTGGCCGAGATATTTACAAAAACAAAATTTATCGCTTCTACCTTATATCTACAAATTTTAAAAATAATATTTGTAATGAATGTATACCTTTTACTTATTTAATGCATATTCGTCATGAGATTCACAAAGAACTGATTAATGTGTGTCAATCAGGATCTATCATGCAAGACTAACTATTTTGACAAAAAGATAAAAGTTGCATATCGATTAGGAGCCATCTAGAGCATAAGTATCAACCCATTCAGTTTAAAACTGATAGGTTGATCAAGAGTTACTTAGGGCTCTATCTGCATGGACTAAATAAGCATTAAATAGTATGAGATAATTTCTTGCAAATGAGATTTCTACCTCATGAACAATCAGGAGCTACATGAACGTGAATCCAGCACAAGACTTATTTTTGAATAATTGGGAGGCATCAAGAGCAAACTATAGTTGATCCGGAAAAATCCACCAATTCTAGTTTTCAACTTTTCTCTTAGGTATGAATCGTCATTTCTGGTTTTCAATTCACCCCTTGGGTAGACCACCATTTCTGGTTTTCAATCATCCTCATTTTTGGGGGGGGAGATAAACCACCATTGCTGGTTTTCAATTTACCTCCTTTTATTCTGTCTTCTTGTTGGAATCATTTAGAACTAAATTTCACCATAGAAGTGATGTCTTCCATGATGAAATGTTCAATTTTGGACTGCAACTTTGAAAGGAATTATTCTTTAGATGTTGGTTTATGATATAACTTGAGACAATGACCATCAACTAGTATAATCTTTCTTTTTCCATCAATAGGCACTAGTTGAATTGCACCATTTGTCAAAAACTTGATCTATCTCATATGGTCCTAACCATCTTGTATGAAATTTTCCTTTAAATTCTTAAAACCGAGAATCAAACAATAGTGCCCAGTCTCCTTTCTCAAATTGTTTGGAAATGATATGTTTGTCATGCCATATTTCCTCTAATTTTGAATCATCTTTGTATGTTGCAAAGCTTTCGTTCTCATTTCATCTAGTCTGTTCAACTCCAAAATCCTTGTCTTTTCTGCTTCGGATAGATTAATTCCAACTTCTAATGTTGTTCTCAATGTCTGCAATTCAAACTCAATTGGCATAACAGGGGTCTTTCCATATACTAATTCATATGGAGAGAATCCTATTGTAGTTTTCTAGGTTGTATTGTATGCCCATACTGCTTCATCCAATCTATCTGGCCAATCTGATTTTCTTAAAGAAACAGTCTTTGTCACGATATTCTCCAATTCACGATCAGTGACTTCCACTTGTCCATTTTCTTATGGGTGGTACGATGAATACTTTCAATGTTTCATTTTGTACTTGTGCATGAAGGCTTCCATCATGGTGGACATGAACTGTGGTCCTTGGTCAAATACTATCTCCCTAAGTGCACCAAATCTTTGAAGAATTTGTTTATATAGAAAATAAGCTACTTTGTCTTCTCTTGCTACTATTAATGCTTTCACTTCGGCCCATTTTGTAACATAATTTGTACAAACCAAAATATAATGATATCCTCTGGAAGGAGGATCAACAGGTCCTATGAAGCCAATTCCCCATTTTTCAAATGGTTCCAGGACTATCTACAGTTGAAGCGACATCTCAATTGTTGTTGTCAGTCTCCCCATGCGCTGGCACTCATCACAATGTTTCTCATAAAATGAAACATCTTTAGTCATGGAAGGCCTAAAGTAGCCTGCACCCAGGATCTCGTGAATTGTTCTGATCACTGAAGAATGTCCTCCTTCTAGGTCATTATGACATACATGTATTATGTCATAAACATCAATTTCTTGTACACACCTGCGAAGAACATGATCAGGACACGTTTTAATTAATAGACCATCAATCCATTGAAATCTAGAGCTATCACGAATTAATCTTTTCTTTTGCTTAGGATTGAAATAATTGGGGCACTTCCATGTTATAAGGTAATTTACAATATCAACAAACCATGGTGACTGTACTAAAATAGCAAACAAGTGCTCATTTGGAAATGCATCATTTACTAGTTCATTATTCCCCTACAAAACCATTCTTGAGAGAAAATAAGCAACAACATTATCCTTACTTGGTTTATCCATGATGGCAATGTCAAATTCCTATAAAAGTAACAACCATCTTATTATTTGGCCACCTACAACAACTTTGTTCATTAAATACCGAATGACTGCATGATCAGTATGGATAAATATTTTATAACCAGTAATATAATGTTTAAACTTATTTATTGCATACACAACAACTAAAAATTTATTTTCCGTTGTTGTATAATTTCTCTCTGTTGGACTCAAATTCTTGTTGATATAATAAATAGCATGCATTGCTCCATTTTCATCATTTTGTCCTAAGACCGCTCTAATAGCCAAATTGGATGCATTTGTATGTATGTGAAATGGTTCTCCCCAAATAGGTCCCTTGATTATAGGTGAAGTATTCAAGGCATACTTGATAGCTTCGAATGATTTCTAGCAATCATTTGTCCATAAAAATTCCAAATCCTTCTTGAGCAATGTAAACAAAGGTTCTGCAATTTTACTGAATCCTTCAATGAATCTTCTATAGTAACCTGCATGTCCAAGAAAAATTCTTACTTTAGTTTGATTTTTTGGAATTTCAATTTGTTGAATAACTTCTACCTTCTTTGGGTCAACTTTAATACCTTCCTTAAAAATATGTTGTCCCAACACAATCCCTTTTGTCATCATAAGAGCGCATTTTCATGATTCAATGATAATATGTGATCCTTGCACCTTTGCAATACCTTATCCAAACTTGTCAGTGCTTCATCAAATATTTTTCCATGCACTTTAAAATCATCCATGTACACCTCAACACATGAAGTAGTTAAATCTGCAAAAATAGCCAACACAACTCTTTGAAAAGTAGTTGGTGTGTTACAAAGTCCAAATGGTAAGACCCTGTATGCATAAGTTCCCCTAGGACATGTAAATGTTGTCTTGTCTTGATCCTCAAGAGCCACTTGTATCTAATTATATCCACTAAAACCATCTAAGAAAGAGAAATAATTACTGCCAGCTAGGTTATCCAAAACTTGATCAATAAATGGTAGAGGGAAGTAGTCCTTCTTAGTGGCTTTGTTTAATTCTCTATAACCCACACAAACACGCAACTTCCCATTTTTATTAGGTACAATAACCAATGGTGAAACCCGTTGACTATCTGAAATTGGATAAATAAACCCTACTTGCAATAAATTTTCTATTTCTTGTTTAACAAAGTCCCTCAAAGCCGGATTGATCCTTCTATGTCCTTGTCTTACAAGTTTGACGTCTTTAGTGTAAATATGATGTCTACAAATAGAAGGGTGTATTCCTCCCATGTCTTTATACTCCCAAGCAAATACTTCAATGTGTTTTTTAGAGCAAGTTTTAATTCTTTTTCTTGTGTTGGAAGCAAAGATGAATTAATAAAGAGAGGTTTATCCAATGAGATTGAAATTTCCTTGGTATCACTTTATCCTTCAGATGGATCTCCCGTAAGTGTGTTAAGAGGATAGGGATGTTTCTCATCATGATGTATAACTTTACTTTGACTCTCCCTTCTAATTGTGTTATAAGTAGGAAATTCTTAATTTTCTTGATTGAGCATTTTATCATCATCCAACTTTTCTCCTTGTTCTACATGTTCTTCATATTCCTCAACATGTTTAGATAAAGTAACCATAGCTAACTCAACCACTCCATCCCCTTCTAAATTCAATTCCTCATCAACCCAAAATTGATTATCAAAATGAAATGTTGACTTTGTTGGAGGATAAAGAGTCAATTCCTTTTGCCTCCAACCATTAGAAATAGTCATACTCTCGGATCTGCAGTCTATCAAAGTTGTTGCAGTTATGATCCAAGGTCTTCCTAATATGGTTGGATATCCTAATTCTCTCTTCCTAGCCTTGAGTACCAAAAATTCAACTGGATAATCCCAAGTATCAATAGTAATCGTAACATTCTCTAGGACACCTTCAGTTTTAGCAGTAGACTAATCTGCTAGAGTATAGTTGTTGTGGGTTGAATTCTTGACATTCCCAACATCTCTATTGTGTCAGCAGTGATAACATTTATAGTTGCTCCTAGATCAATCAACACATTAGGTATCTCAACTCCTCCTATGCTCAAAGTAATCACTGGACTCCCAGGGTAACTATATTTCTGAGGAAGCAATCTTCCTGACAGTTCATCTATAATTTTGGTCCCTAATTGGATTGTGGGAGGAAAATTCTATTTTATTCTAAGTGTTCTTACACAAAGTGACTTAATGAGTTGGTTAATTTCTGGAATGTCCTTGATGGCTTGTAATAAAGGAATTTTTGTATTTATCTTTTTCAACTCACAGAGAAGTGGAGAGTCTTCCATGCTAATATGATCATATCGGGAGGAATCAGGAGCTATTTGTGGTGTCTTCAAATGCTCTGGATATGGGGCTTTCCTAGTTACTTCCTTCACTTTGTCATAATTCTCATTATTCCCCTAGGATTCTTCGCTCCTCTCTCCCTCCTTGTCCAAAGCACTAGGCTTTGAAGGAATGTTTCTATTTCTTGTTGAATATCGTCAACTTCTATTACATTCAAAGTAGGAAGATTAGAATCAACATTGAATGTTTGTTGTGGACGGTTGTTATTAGGGTTTGGGATAGGTTGAGATGGAATTTGAGGTTGATTCACTTATTCATTAGCATTATTTTGTCATGTGATAAGATGTGGAGGTTATCCCCGGGGTCATTTTGGACCTTGATTTTGCCAAGGATGAAATTGAGATTGATTTTGTTGCCATGGTTTTGGATTAGGTTGCCAATGTGGTTGGTTCTACTACCATTTTGGTTGATTCCATTGCATACTAATCCACTCTGGAGGTCCCCAAGATACAGGGGTGGCTAAATTGGATATGGAGGGATCCACTGATTAGGATTTTGCCACTAATTTGAATTCCAATTATTCCTAGGACCAAATTGACCTGAATAAGCATTGTATCCAAAATTTTGAGACCTTTGTCCAACATAATTAAGCTCTTCTTCCACAATGGGAGGTTTCTTTGGATGATTCTTAATCTCTGGTAAGAGATTACAGGAGCTTGTTGGATGGTTCTTTTCACATATCTCACAAAGATCAACCTAATTTAATGGACATTCCCTCAAAAGATGTTTTCCCCTACATTTGGAATAGTAAATGGTTAAGGTCTCAATGTTTTTCTTGTCTACCTAAGTGTTAAGATGGAGGAGTAAATCATTTTTCAAGTTTTCTATTTCCTCCATTACTATGGATACATTAGGTGGTGAAGCCTTGTTTCTATTAAAATCCCTAGCTCCAAGTATGGTCTTAGAGTAGTTTCTACAGATATCAATAATTTCTTCGAGGAATTTTATTGATATCTCCTTTTTCCATTAATTTTAAAGCTTCTCTTGATTAATCATCAATCCCTTGTAAGAAAATTGTCCTGCTAATATCCTCATTGCGTCCTTCAACACACCTTTTATAAACAAACATAAACAGATCAACATAATCTTCCAAACTCTCATCTTCCATTTGTTTCATTTGAAACAGTTCTTCTTTCCTGTCTCTTACCCAACAATAATCTTGGTATTTATCCAAGAATACAATTTCCATTTCTTGCCATGTTGAGATAGAACCAGCTCGTAAACCCCTAAACCATCGTAATGTTGATTCTTTTAAGGTATAAGGAAATAACTTCAACTTCTAATTATCAAATGTATAGTCATAAGTCTGACAAAGGACTTTGAACTCAAACAGAAATTGATTAGGATCCTCAGAAGTTTTTCCTCAAAAAGTGGGTAAAAATGAAGGCGATATAATTTTCATTAGGGGCTCATTATCTCTCACATTCAAATTAATAGGATATGAAAATGTCCTATTGGGTGGAGGATCTTCTGCTACTCAATCGCTTATTTCTTCTTCTTGTTGTTGTTCAAATTGTTCAATTTGTTCTTAAAAATTGTTTTGTTGCTCTTCTTGCAATTGTTCCAGATTGTAATTACTTGAAAGGAATCTTCCAAAAGGATCTCTAGCTCTTCTCATCAACTGCTTATCTCTTTCCCTATCAACACTAAGGCTTCAACTTTGGTAGTCATATCTTTTAGTCCTTGGCAACGACACCAAAAATGATGGGCAAGGTCGTTGATGTCACAACTTACACCATTTAATTTTTTTTTAATATCGAACCAGGTGTGTCTTATAGTTGTATGTGATAGATATCTGATTAAGGTTGGGGGTTTTTGCACCGTAAAACAATGACTTAGGTTCGTTCATGCTCCGTCAGGAGCTATAAGGATCTCTTATTTATAGATGGATTCCTACACTAAGGATACGCTGTGAATCTAAAGCAAAAGAAAACTACAATTATCCTAAAGAAGATTTTGGCTTCTATATCAAAGTTTAGACATGATATGATCAAGACTCATTCATGGAATGACCTATTGAAAACTTAAAGAAAATCTTAATTCCCTATGAATTCAAACATAAATTATATGTTGAAAAATAAATCTATTTTACTTTTGCAGGAAACAAAATCTACTTTACGTGTGCAGAATTTAAAACTCTAACAAACATTTAATCAAACTAAATTCCATGAGTAAGTCTAATAGGATCTATGTTCGAAACTTTAATCCAAATCTCATCATCACTAGTAATTATTAAAAAAGAAAAATACATTACTAAATGAAAATAAGTAGAATGATTAAACTACAATTTCTAATAATACATTCATTCATGAAAATACTGTAGCACAAAAATGAACAAAAATGAATAGTTACTATTTCTACAATCAATTTTCATTTACCTTCAACTCAGAACAAAATATCATAAAGTCAATGCACAAAACTAAAATCTAAATGAGATAAACAAAGATCACCTCCCTTCGGTCAAGCGGGCCCTACTCTTCCTCTAGTGGGATCCAGAACACAAATATTTTAGATCAACTTTGAATTTTCATTGAAAAGTACTTCCAGAAGGAAGTGGAACAAGTTTGCATTGCAGATTACAATATATAAGACTCTAAACCGTTGGCTAAGTTACGAACTATCTCACTATCTAACTAGATTTTTGAAGAAAGCAATGGGATATTTATACATATCCTTATTTGAATTCAAGAGAAAGGTTACCTGCTTAAAACAGAGTAATGACTAAAAACTAAACTAAAGAGGACTTAATACTTGACTTTAATGACTTCAGATAGAATTTGAAGTTAAGGAAACAACCGATGGAACAAACTCGGAGGAGATCAAGGATATCTCTCCATCTGGAGCGATCAAGAGTGTTCATATTTCTCACATTGGTTGAACTAAAGTTTGCAACTCCTTGTCTGTTAGTTATTTTCAACATATTTGAAAACATGTTCGGGAAAATAAAACAGATCATAACAACAATTATCTGAATAGTCATCCATTAATCCATATTTATCAGCAAAAAGTAAAAGATTCAATCATAAAATATTACTTCTAATATACTTCCTAATTAGTAGAATATAAAAGCATAAAAGAGTAAATATGTATGCATAATGTCTATCGCCAAGCACATTAGTTCACAAAGAAATAAAAGTTCTAAGTAGAAAGTATAATTAAAAGTAAAATCATTTTAACTCATCACTAGCTGCTAAACAAACTGCATGTATGATATCCGGTCTAGTAGCAGTCAAATATAACAATCCTCCAATCCTTGATTTGTACTGGCTTGCATCTGCTTTAGGGGACTTGTTATCTTTTGTCAACTTGCATTTGATGGTCATAGGTGTATGCATCAGTTTGGAATTCTCCAACCCAAAATTCTTCAACAATTCCTTAATGTACTTAGACTGAGAAATTAAAATTCCTTTATCATTCTAATTTACTTGCAAACCGAGAAAGAAATTCAACTCACCAATCATGGAAATCTCAAATCCCTTCTGCATCTCATTGGCAAATTATCTGCACATGCCTTCATTTCCTCCAAATATTATGTCATCAACATATACTACAACAATTAAGATTTTACCTTAATCAATTTTGAAGTATAAATTATAGTTAGCCAAACCCTTCTGAAAACCTTGACCAATCAAATACGTATCTAACCTTTCATACCAAGCTCTAGGAGTTTGTTTCAAACTGTATAGGGCCTCCTTCAATCTGCAAACAATGTTCAGATCATCTCTCAACTTAAATCCTTCTGGTTGTTCAATGTAAACTTTTTCAGTTCTGCATTCAAAAATATCGATTTCACATCCATCTAATAGACCTTGAAATCCTTAAACGTTGCAAAAGCAAGAAACATCCTGATTGCATCCATTCGAGAAACCGGGTCATATGTCTCCTCAAAATCAATTCCTTCAACCTATGTATAACCCTTGCAAACCAACGTTGCTTTATTTCTCACAACATTTCCATTTTCATCTAGCTTGTTCTAGAATACCCATTTTGTTCCAATTACATTCTTATTTTCTGGTCTGTGAACTAATTTCCATGTCTGATTCTTCTCAATTTGATCCAACTCTTCTTTCATTGCTTTCATCCAATTCTTATCATTACATGCTTCTTCTATTGTTTTTGGTTCAATCTTTGATAGTAAACATAATAGAGCTTGTTCTTGAGCTACTTTGCTTCTTGTGATGATTCCTTTGTTCTTATCTCCAATAATCTGATCTGCTAAATTATTCTTCTTAACATATCTCAGGGTCTTAGATGTAGATGTTGGAGCTTCTTGAGCTTCCTTTTCTTCTTCTTCATTTTTCTTTTCCCTTTTTTTGTCATTCAATTCATCAGACTCATAACCTGCCAATTTATCAGACTCTTTAGCATTGTCTTCATCAACCTTCACATTTGCACTTTCAACAATCTTGTTCAGCCTTTTGTTGTAATGTCAGTATACCTTTATCGTTGTAGAATATCCTAGAAATATGCCTTCATCTGCT